>NC_057801.1:657482938-657715957 GCF_018294505.1 Triticum aestivum | reverse complement strand
CCATGTCTTACAGACGCATTTGTCTGAAATGTGAGGGGGAGTTACAGTTCTACCCTTTCCTATAGGCTTCTCGGCTTGGGTCTGTGTACCGAGGGTCGGGGATAGTAGAGTAACTTTGCTTCTCCCCAAATAGTGGGCGGGAGCGATTTCGGGCGAGGAGGGCGTGTTTTGAACTATAGTGGACGCGAGCGATTTCGGGCGAGGAGAGCATGTTTTGAAATAGTGGGCGGGAACTATTTCGGGCGAGGAGAGCGTGTTTTGCCGACCATGGTTTATGAATTATTCGGCACATGTCATTTCGACCGAGGAGAAGGCGCGCTTGGATGAAGTTACGAACCTATCCTCGATGTACAACGGGCCAATTGAAGTGTGTCCCACATAGGATGGTAATTTCGCGTCTCCCATTTATTTGCTCGGGCGAATTCCACTGAGCAGAGAGGATGTTTAACGGTTTGTTCAAATTTTGGGAGAACGAGCATCCACGTCTACCTTACCGAGTCGATTTGAATCAAATATTGAAATATTAGCTTGCCACTTCTTTTTTAGATGGAGAGATGATGCTCAGGAGTAATATGTTTTTACATGCTTGTTGCTAGTGATTTACTATATGACAAATAGTTGACCCACTCAAAAATGCGAATCAAACCCAAAATGAAATATCTCGATTCAATGAAATAGCTCGTTCAGTAGGTCAAAATAGTGAACTAAATCCAAAATTGAACACCTCAATCGAGTAGCATGTTGTACAGTATTATAGTACTCCATGAACATGTTGAAAGTCAAATTAATGAACTTGTTTGATATATGCATATATCCGTTCATGTGTGGATTGCAGACAACATCTTCTCCAATTTAAATATTTGAATGCAAGTTTATATCGAAACATGGTTTATATCAGTCCTTGATGGATAAAACACGACCTCCCCCTCTCCCGGACTCCTGTTCTCTCTCTCTCTCTCTCTCTCTCTCTCTCTCGCTGACAATCTTCAATTCTGTCGCACGCATCTGACACAAAAACCTTGTTGGTCCCTCTCCCTCTCTCTCCCTCTCTCTCTCCCTCTCTTTGTGTGTGTGTGTGTGTTTGGGGGGGGGGTCTTTCTAGTTCGCATGCATATATACACCATGTATAGGTCTCTCTCGCACACTATGTATGATACTCTAGCTAGTCCAACCTAGATATCTTAGGTGCACTCATCGTACGCACACAAATTCCTTGGCTCTTTGCCCGTAACTCTCTCATTCACCACTCTGTCGTCTCGGAGCTCTTCCCCCCTCTCTCAAACTCTCCATCCACCTGGGTCACACATACACATGCATATCACACTCGCACTTGATAGGCCCATCTAAACTCTATCTCTCTCCCTCGTTCTCTCTCCATCTCACACGCACACACACACAATCTCATGCCTAGCTAGCCAAGTACGATGGTCTCTCACAATTGTAGGTACACGCAGTCCCCTTATATGTATATGACTAGCTAATCTTAGTCTCCAACACAAACATGTGCATGGTCTATCTCGATTTCTCTCGCGACATCTTTCTATCACGCACGCACTCCCTCGATCTCCCACCCATATAGTCCCCTCACGATCTCGAGGGGATCTCTCTATCACAAACACACCCTCTCTCCCTCCCCATGCGTCCATGCCATCCATGTGTTCCTCTCGACCTTTGTTCCTTGTTGGCCAGACCTCTATTGGACATGTGCTACAGGGGTGTCTCTCTCTGTTGCAAACAATCACACACTAGCTATCTTCGTGTATCTCCTCGCCTCGCTTTTCCATCTCAGAGATGCATGCGTGATATGTTCGCATAAGAAACGAAAAACACACACTCTCTCCAATTTATAGTTTGTTGTCACTTTCTCTTTCACACACATACTCTTTTTGCACACTTACTCATTCTCCTTCACACGCACTTGATCTGTCTCGACTTAGGCACTCTCCTCGGTCCATAGCATATAGATTTATTGAAAAGTCAAACATCACAAAGTCTGACCATGTACGTGGAGAAAAACAACTACATCTAGTACGGCAAACATATACCATTAGATTCACCATGAGATGTAGTTTTGTATGATGTATCTTTGGTATTGTAGATATAAATAACATTTGTGTAAACCTGATCAAAGTTTCCAAAGTTTGACTTCTAAAAAATTTACATGCACTGCCTTATCGAGCGGATGGAATATCTCTTTCCCCCTCACAGCTATCTGACGCACCACTCAGCCTTATCGGGGCTCCTCAATCTCTCTCAAACTTTATTGGTCAGTTTGGTTCGTGACCTGACCCTCATGCCTTGATGGCCAGACTGCCTGCTATGGACGTGAGATGTAAAATATTTCTGCCTGGCCAGGCTTGTGTGTGCTGAAGCGTTTGGTTCATGACTGGGCCAGGCAAAGCATTAACGTCCCATCAACCAATCCATGCAGCAATTATTTAATGCTAATATCCATCCATGTTGCTGTTAGCCTCGTGGCCGCACGACCAGGCACGGCCAGGCATTCGAAATCGGTTGCCTGGGCCAGGCTACTTGCAGTGTCTGGAGTCCAGCCAGGCTAATTAAAGTGGAAGGGAACCCAGGCCAGGCGGGCTCTCTTTTTCATAGGGTAGCAACCAAACAAGCATGCATGAAATCCAGCCACAACCCCAGGCCAGGCAAAAGATGCTCAGGATGCAAGCCAAACTGACCTTATATCTCCCTGGTTCACACATACACGCATATCTTGCTCGCGCTATACATATAGACCCATCCAACACTCGCCGCCCTTGTTCTCTCCCCATGTGACACACACCCCCCTAAGTACCATAACCCCTCACTCCATCATAGGCGCAAGCACTACCCCCCTCCTAAGTATGATTATATCTTACTAGCCATCAGGAACACACGTATTGTCTCCTTCCAACCATACGTCTATCTCGATATCTCTCGGGGCATCTTCTATCACGCACACACCTTGTCACTCGATCTCCCACCCATGCAGTCCCATCACGATCTCTAGGGGATCTCTCTATGACAAACATACACTCTCTCCTCCCCATGTCTGCATTTTCTCCATACGTCTCTCTCGACCTCTCTCCCTTGTTTGTCAGACCCCTCTTGGCCACGTGCTAGGGGTCTTACTCTCTCGGTTCCAAACAACCACACACTATCTCCTCACCTTGCCTCCGTTGTCGAAGATGCATGTGTGATATGTTTGCATAAGACACACACGCCTTTTCTCTACTTTTATCGTGTGTTGTCCATGTCTCTTTCACACATGCACACACACTTCTGTCTCTCTCTCTCTAGTTAGGGACTCTGTCACGTACATAAGCATATGGATGTTTTGAAAAGTCAAACCTTAGAAAAGTTTGACCAGGTATATGTGGAGAAAAACATTTACATCTAGAACGATCATTAGATTCATCACAGCATGTACTTAGTTCATACTATCATTTATCTTTGGTATTGTAGATATAAGTAATTTCTTTAGAAACTTGGTCAAAGTTTCAAAAGTTTGACTTAAAAAAAGTTGGAACTACATTATCGAACGGAGGGAGTAGCTCTTTCTCTCTCTCTCTCTCTGCTATCTCTCACAAGCCTCCCCTCTCACTCGAACTAGCTATACCGACGGATTATACGCTCACTATGTCAGCGTATAGCTCCGTATATTGTTTAGTTGACCGGTCAACCAATCCACATGTTGCCTTGTCAGCTTGGTGTATCTTCGTGTGCTGGCCCATGTGGCAGTGGGTGAAAATAAGTAAACTAGAGGCCCATTTGACACACGGTGAAGTAAACAAAGTTGAAACCACTCGGGGTAGCACCCCGCAGTCCCGCATGCTAGTAAATTGAGGGCACATTGACACACTTCTTGCACACGAAGGACGCACTCTCGCACAATTCACCACTGCGCGGCGGCATGCACAGAAGGACGCACTCGCGCATGCACAGCACACAACACACACCAGCACATGTGTACACCAGCGTTGCTGCCGGTTGAGATGGACGGTGAGGCAACTAACAAGCGGAGTTGGCTTGAGCCAAAACCGCATCCGGCGAGCCTGGACTTCATCAACAGCCTCCCCAACGACATGCTGCTTGTCATCATCGGCCTCCTCCCCACCAAATCTGCCGTGCGGACCGCCCTGCTCTCCCGGCGGTGGCACCCCCTCTGGTGCTGCATCCCCCTCAACCTCACCGTCGACAACTGCCTCTGTGATGGGGATTGCAAACGCATGGCCGCAGCTCCAAGATCCTTTTATCGCACCCTGGGCCAGCCAGACGCCTTGACATCCGCATGTTCAGTACCAACTGCAGGGTCCAACCCAAGTTCGACGAGTATTTCTTACCCCCCGCCCTAGATCAGCTCGAGGAGCTCAACTTTGAAGCTGGATGATGTCGCTCTCTGCCGCCGTCCGCGCTCCGCCTCACACCAACGTTGCGCTGCGCCAGCTTCAGCTCCTGCTATCTTCCCCAGATTAATGCCGCGCCCGCCCTTCTTCTCCCTCAACTCAAGCATCTCGACATCTTCGACATTGTCATCTCGAAGTAGGCTATGGAGCACCTGCTCCGCAGCTCTACTGCACTCGAGTACCTTCGTCTTGAGCAGATCCACGGGTTCATTAGCCTCCACATCGCCTCGACGAATCTCCGATGGATTTATGTGTCTTGCTGGCCCCACAACAAGACATCAATTGGGAAGAGATCACTCCAGCTGCTCCACGTAATGGTCATTGAGAATGCGCCTTTCCTTGAGAGATTGCTTGTATCGGATCTAGAAGGTCCAACAAAAATCAAGGTCATTGACGCACCGAAATTGACAACGTTGGTGTACTCCTCTGCCAAATTCTCCGAACTCTTTATTGGATCCGTAATCGTTCAGGTACATCACTCATCTTCTTCTTCGTCTTCTTGAAGTTCACATTTTTAAATTTCTTCTTGATGTATTTACGACCGTCTTCCTGAAAATGATTCCCACAAGCTTGACCCAGTCCATGCGCACAGTGAAGATCTTAGCACTAAAATCTATCGGCCCCAATCTGCATCAAGTTGTTGGATTCCTTACATGCTTTCCGTGCACGGAGAAGCTACTCATCGAGGTGAAACTTCTTTCCTATAAGTAAACGGTAATCACAATGTAGCTCAATTTTTTCGTAATTTTCCCAAATTATGATGACAAGTGTAGTATTCAAAACTGCATTTACGCACTGCACCAAAAGAAATATTTTTAGTATTTTTCTCACGTGATCACCTGCATCGTTTTTATGATGTACTACTATAGTAGCCTAGGCTAGTCATAGTGGAAAGTAACTTAGACTACTCCAGTAACTCTATGGCTACCCTAAGAGCAAGTACTACCTCCGTCCTGGTTTACTCTTCCAATTTTGCAGTATCAAAATTTGACCATAGATTTAACTGACAAAATGTTAATGCATGTCACTAAGAACTATATCGTTGGATACGTATTTGAACATAATTTCAAATGGTGTAATTTTTAGTGACATGCATTGGAATTTTCTTAGGTAAATCTATGGTCAAAATTTTATACTAAATACGAGGTAGTATTCCCTCTATCCCAAAATTATTGTCTTACATTTGTTTAGATATGGATGTATCTAACACCAAAATGTAACTAGATACATCCGTATTTAGACAAAGTTAAGACAAGAATTTTGGGACGGAGGGAGTACAAAAGTGGGCTATGTAGGCCAAAACATGTGCCAAATTCACTTGTGATGCATTTGGCATCGATGCCCCTCCATTGCTCACCTGGTGACCCAATCTGGATCACCTACTTTGCTCCGGTGCCAAATTAACTCACACAATGAAAAACACTGCATGGGAGAGAGAGAGGACTGAGGCTATAAAAAACAATTGTTTGGGAGAGTTAGGGCACCCACAGCATGTAGAGGAAACATGGCCTCTAAGCTGGGGTCCACTTACCTGCCTCTAGGATTTTTCTAAGGTCGCGCAGTGTATCAAATTTAATCTGGCCTCTAACATGGAGCCCACTGCATGCAGCATACACATAAAGAATACCTTTTTCCATCGGCCATGCTAGCATGTAGTATGCACTACTGAGTATGATAAAGTAGGGACGCAAAATTATTTTAGTAGGGAGAGAACTTGGAGGCCGCCTCTTGGCTTAGAGGTGTCGCCAGCCACTTTAACTTAGAGGCGATCCCTTGCAATGTATGGCACCGGTCTCCAAGTCGCTAGAGGCGGGCTTAGAGGCGAGAAAGGAGCACACTGTGGATGCTCTGAGAGGCTGGTGTAGTTGGTTTGATTGATTTGTTTATACATGTGGGTCTGTGTGCACAGCGGTGCCAACTCTCTCACATCGCGAGAGCGGTGCCAAAATCTTTTGATTTGACATTGATGCGTATTATATGTGGCATAGTTTTGCGAAATATGGCATCGACCACATAGTGGAAGGCAACAAATTCCCAAGCTCTTCACGTGCTCCTAGTTAAATGAGAGGAAACAGAAAGAGAAAGAGAGAGAGAGAGAGAGAGAGAGAGAGTGAGTGAGTGAAAAAATATCACTAGCCAGCCAACCCTATCGTATGAGCGAATGATATTGGTACCTCTTGATTTTTTTGAAAAGGGGGGATTCCCCGGCCTCTGCATCAGAAAGATGCATACAGCCACATTGGTACCTCTTGATGACACGACAATCTTATACAGCCAGCTGCTGTAATATGTTCTCTTCTTTTGCAGATAAAAAAGACCCGAAAGTGAAAAATGTGCTGCACTATAACAATCTCATCGAATGCCTTGATCTCCATCTTATAGAAATTGATTTGATTGACTACCGAGGCAGCATGTCTGAGATTAAATTGGCTAGGTTCTTTGTTTTGGAGGCAAGTGTGCTCAAGGTAAGGAGGTTTGGTGTTCTCTGGCGCAACAATGAATGGCGTGCTGATCACCGCAAGCGTCTAAGCCTAAATAAAAAAGTCTCCGCAGAAGCTGAATTTGTTTTTGAAACATCAAGTGGCCAGAGACTCGAAAACTTATTTTCCCATTAGTGACTTGTCAGCGCGGTGGATTTTAGTTTCTACGATAATGCTGCATCCACCTAAATTAACGAAAGTTCTTACGTAAACTTCCTAGTAATTCCCTCTTCGTAGGTGCAACATTACTCCTAACATTTGTAATATCAGTTTGAAACTTGTAATATTGTCGTGTCCTATTCCTGCGTTTTCAAAATCCTGGGAATCAAACAGGTCCTGAGTTGGTGATGATGTTGTGCCCCCCATCTTTCACCAATAGCCGTCGGATCTAGATCTGACGCATACAAACCAAGCTTCTCCATTTTTGCAAAAAGATGCCCGCACTTGTTCCCTATTTACAAACAACTCCTTGTCTCTCACAATCAGCCCTATCTCCTCCCCACCACATCTAGAAGGCCGTGGAAAAATCTGGCGCGATGGCCGCTGCCGGTGCCGTCCACCCCCAATCTTGGTGTTCCGTGCAATGCACGGGCATCTACGCACGGGAAATTATGTCGAACAGGGCTAGTTGTAAGCAGGCTAGCTCTATAGCCATGATGATAGTGACTGCAGACGGTGAGGCTGACCATGGTATGCCGAACATGGCGCCTATACTCAGGTGTCATCTCCAGCGCAGGGTCTTGTCACTTCACTGTGAGGAGCAGCACGTAATAATTTGACCAACGGGTAGTACAGTGCTAGTACTCCTACTACTACATTGGTACTACTACTACTAGTACTAGTAGCACCACCGTCTAGATTTAGGAGTACTACCACGTCCATCTGGATTTTAGTATTTGACTAGCAATATCTAGTAATGCATGTCACAAAAAATGTACTACTCCCTCTGTAAATAAATACATGGTGTTTTATTCCTATCGGCGAGAGAACTTAATGTCTTTTTGCTAACTAGAGTACTAATAGGATTACATGCAATGAACTAATCACTACATGTCATGTTTGGTAGTTATGTCACGAAATAAGAAACAAGGAGGGAGTTAATGCACCATGCCTAAGGCTGGTCATAGTGGGGAGTAACTTAGACTAGTAACATGCATATGTTATTAGTCTATGTTACTACCTTCATAGTGGGTAGTAACATATGGATGGTAACATGCAAGCCTTCATTAATTGAGATATAGATTCATTTTGTCTTGGGGTGTGTTATGTTACAATAACATATTATGTTACCACAAGCATCTCTTTCCTCATTAACTCCATGCCACATAAGCAATTGTTTCTTGGCATGTGTTATGTCACTACCTAGGTTACTCCCACTATGGCTAGCCTAAGTGTTTTTGGAATATTTGGTTTTCGTAAGGTGACTTACACAACATTTTTGTTTACATGCATTAACATTTTATTAGTTAAATCAAAGTTCAAAACTTGGCGCAAAATGCAAAGGGGACCAATAAACCAGTAAACATCAAACTTCTCTCGTTTGGCCCCAACTAGAGGTCCGGTGAGATGACTATACTGCACTGGCACGGAGGGGGACGCAACTTCATTGACTTACAACAACTGTCTTTGGGTGAATGACACCTGGGCCCAAGGGGTGGCTGGCCCACCTATCATACAGTCAAAGGTAGGTGCAGTAGAGGGCCGAGGAGTAATACGAAATCCTATGCACCTACGCACGCTAACCAAGGGCAAGAGTGATCACTCGAATCGCAAGATCAGTTGACAAGAAGCTTAGCTAGACCCATGGAGGCGATGAGCACGAGCATCAGCCGGCTGTGCCAGATGGTCCACGATGCCGGCCTGCGGCCCGGCACCGAGGAACGTCTCCAGGTAGTATTGCTTGAGGCCGCCAGGGCGAGGGGCCGCTTGGACGACAGCTTTGTCTCCTTGTTCGACGAGGTCCTCGTTGGTTTCCTTGACAAGTTCACCGTAATCAAGAAGCTCGCGGACGACTTTGACGTACGCCTCCATCCGACGCGCCCAGGCTCTACGATGCCCACCACCCTCAACGGCCACTATGGTGACAACCTCTTCGACGCACTGGTGGCCCTGCGAGTGCCCGCCGTCGCGCCGGAGAATGTCCACCTCGAGGTCGCTCTCGCCGTGCAGCGCCTGGCGCAGCAAGACGCCATCGACATAATCACCCACATCTACGCGCAAATCGTCCACAAGGACTACTACATGCAAGAGGAGGAAGATAGGACGCTGGCCTTCTTGGACCGTAGGGCAACCTTCGACAGCATTGTTCAGAAGCACGTTGAGCTCGCCGCCAACGCCGCTGCTCCTCACACGCCAGTTGGTGACCCGGCGCACTAGGGCGTGAGGATGTCGTTGATGGATCTGTATGTATTTTTATCTTTCCGTCAAATCCATGTAGTAGTATATGATACTACTAGTGATTATCTTACCTTTCGCATCAACTTCATAAATTTCATACGTACTCCATGCATGAACGGCGCAAGAACCAAACTTCTCATTACTCTAGGAAAAATCATTATTTTGTATCTATCGGTCGCACCATGGAGCAGAACCAAATTTTACAAGTTACGAGTTCAAAAGGAAAAGCCTGCCGTGTTCAGGTCGCACCCCCACACGGTTGGTCCGGCACGCCGCTCAAGCGGGAATGCATGCGGTGTTTCATTTTCACTTACAAGTGGGACCGCAGTTGAGTAAACCGACTATCGGCAAACCCCCACCCCACCCACCGCGCGATGGCTGAGAAAACAGGAGGGAGAAGAGATGGCTGTAGCAAGGACTCCAAGAAAATTGGTTTCGGATGGGACTCGTGTGTGTGGCGTGTGCCGTACTGCTAGATGTGAATGCTAGTTATGGCCCATGCCACCCCACTATATCGAGCCTATATCGAGGTACGTAGAAAAAATTTCCTGGAGTCTGTGCTCAGCCCTCCTCTATCTCTCTTCTCAGCCAGCCAGCGGACGCACGGAGCCCATCGTCTGTTTTCTCACATGCAGTCCCACATGTCAGTGAAAATGCAAGAAGACCCACTGAACCTGCACATCTGTCACCTCGACGTGCTGGTGATGAAAAACAAATCCAATAAAGATCTTCGGTGGCCGGTTTTGGAGTTACTCAAGAGTAGTAAGATTCTATTTACAGTTTAGCCCAAGATGCACATCTCGTGGCTTCAACTACCACTCTATTTTCTTTCATGACACGACCTGGATGCTGGATGTCCCACGTGTCGGCAAAAGGAGGAAGAACCCGACCAAATCTTCGGTTGTGCTCTCGGATTAGACTAGTTGTGCTAACTTAAAAAATTTATTGTATACTCCCTCCGTTCCAAAATACTTGACTTCTATTTGTCCAAAAATGGATGTACCTATATACTAAAACATGTCTAGATACATATATATTTTGACAAATAGAAGGCATGTATTATGCAACGGAGGGAGTAGAATGGATGCAAGTCTTGGTATTGGGAAGAAGAGTACATCCATATATTGATAGAGCGCAATTTAGTAGACGTTCTAGCACTTTTAGCTAGCACAGAGGCTAGAGATGAGACTAGTGCACTTGTTGATACTCCTACTAGAATACAAGCTAGACATGAGACTAGATGTGAGGAAGCAACATCTACTTCTTTACACTCGATGAAGAAAGAAGCACACAAGATCGAGCCTCCACAGATCAACAATGAATGCATCAAGAAGGCACTAATCCAACTTACAGGAGTAGTAAAATGTATTATTGTGGTTCTTGTTTTCTTTGGTCTTGCTTGTCTAGTCAAAATTATCATTGGAGTTCGTGCAAAATGGAGGTCCGTTTGGGGTCGTGCATTGGAGTTGGCCTTACAAGTGGGACCGCAGTTTAGGAAACCGACTATCGGCAAACCCCCACCTCGCCCGCCGCATGATGGCTGAAGTTAGAGAAACGATGATGTTGAAGAGATTACTCTAGCACGGACTCCAAGAAATAATATGGTGTCAGATGGATGTCGTGGTGGTGGCGTGTGCTGTACTCATGGACGTGAATGCTTGTTCTGGCTCATGCCACCCTACTACTCCTACTACTTACTATATACTACTCCTACTAGTATCGAGGATTCGAGGTGCTAGTTACGTACAATGAACACATATTAACATATGGCTACAGTAAAAACACCCGACCGACGCGCGAAGCATGTGAAGCTAGTACAAATAGTGTACTACTATTGTTGATTGGCCTCATCCGATAACCTGTTTCAATGCACGTACAATTATGTATTCGAAAAATATTTTTTTGCCTCGTCGCACCACTCACTCAGAGAAGCGACTCGAAAGCCATTCATAAATTTAGTAAGTTTATCACAGGCATATCATTTTATTACATACAACAGGTTATCAACCCACATCGACAACGAAGATACATTATAAATACTAAAGTTTTCACCACACAACAAATAACAAGCAATGAAATGAACTTCAACTCAACCATTCCTCGGTGTTGGAAACGCTTGCTTTGAACCACAAGTGATTCTCTGGGACGGGCCATCTATTGTCGATCTCGAGACCAACGCAGGACTGATCATCCAGGCTGAAGCGGCCTACTATATCAGTACCAGGGTAGGGAACCACCAAAATGTCCGAGGTATAGTCACAGTTGCTTCTCATAAATGGTACTAGTAACATTGTGTCAACAACAGTTGGATCGCCTTTCAGCATCATGAGATAGTTTTGTCCAAGGAAGAGCGAGTTTTCTCCAAGACTATCAATTCTGTACCAGGGAGAAGGAGTTGGCTCTAGCACACTAGTATACATCCCGAATACCATGCAACAGGTGTTGGAATAGGTCCGGAGAGTTCGACCATGGGAGACAACATGTGCTCCCTCAGTAGTAACAAACTCAATGCACTGTATACACACAAGAAGAGGTGATCCATCGGAATTAGTTGCTAGGAGCCACCGAGTATATACGTTCTGCTTGTCCTCATGCTCGTGATCATCACCATCGTCATCTCCCCCTTGGTTATAAACATTTTCAAGTATAGGTGGTGGAATGTTAACAGGACCTTGGAAACACAAGAAGAAGGTTAATTAGTAAAGGGAAACTTGCTAACCCGCATGCATGTGGATGAAACAATTATAATTACGGTGGAAGACAAACATACCAAAAGTATAAGGATTCCATGCAAAAACAGTGCCACGAGTGGTGGCAGCAAACACAAGGCCCTCGTATTGAATTGCATCATAGTACACATCCGTGTATAGAAACTGATTTTTGAGCAATATCCATCCAGTCGAACCACGAAGGACGGCAACAAGCTTGTCGAAGATAGCAACAACTTCATAGTTGTTGTAATTCCAAGAGCGGTTGGGAACTCGACAAATTGCTATCTTCCATAGAAGACAGTCACCATGATCATATTTGAACGTGCGTACAATACCGGTGTGCTCAACCTCTGGGCAGTATGCTGAGATTTTTGGAAGTGGAACCCGGTCATGAGTGTACACATTCACAAGTTCCCACTAGCAGTTGGACCCAATGTAAACAACCCAATCTCCATTTGCACCTGCCCAAACCTTGCCCTCAAGCGATGGCATCTTAACATCATATGTATCATTATCAAGCTGCATCAACTTTCACAAGGCGAGGCGTCCGTCGTCCCCGCGCCAGTAGTCATGAGGGTCACGGCGAAGAAGATAGGGGAGATCAAACCTCTCCTTAACTCTTGGCTTCCTTGTAATGATGTTATTAGTTGAGTTGAGAATGGGCTTGAACGAACCTGCCATGCTAGCCGAGGTGAGGACGGCGCACCGATCAATGAGTTCCTCCACCACGTCATCTTTCAGACCGGGGCAAGAATAACGGGGTTGTTTCCGTCCTGTTCCCTCCATGGAGAAGACGATCGAACAATGGCAGAAGGAAGGGTGAAGGGCTGAAGGAAAATGGAGGAGGGAGAGGAAGAGCGTGCGACAGTAGTTCCAAATCGAGAGGGAAAGGCTAAGAGTCGGTGGACGGTTGCCAGTTTGCCACGGTTCACGAAGAGGAGCCCTGGTCTACACGTCCATTCGGAAATACTACTACTCGTCGTCGTCTCAGTGATATGTTGGAACGAGACCACATGTCAACAAAACATGGTGTGTAACTTCTCGTGCAAAATGCGATCTGGCCGCGTTGGCCCGAGGTGCCGCATTAGTTATCGACCTTTATTTTTTTAATGGCGTGCCATTCATTTTTGAAGCACGACTAACTGGTACTGTACGTAGAGAAAATATAAACTACTCTACCACTACTCCACCTCCAGTACTAGTAGTATAAAAAAGATATATAGGCTGGAGCTTCAGTGCTTTCTTGCCAAGGGCTGCCCACTTGCTTCTCACACTACCACCCTCTCTCCAGATCTAAAAAAGACGGCCTCTCTATCCCTCGTCACCGGTGGTCACAGATCCGCCGGGGAAGAAAAGGACGTGCAGTGTTGACGCACTCGTCATCGGCGAGCGAGGTCACGCACTGACGACAAGGCCGTCCTCTCAGACCTAGCGCCCGCGCGGGATGGCCTCCGTCCCCAAGCTCGCTGTCGTAGTGTGTGCGGAGGACGACGACCACGAGTGAAGCCACTTCCCGCCGACCCTCAGGTATGCTACCTCTTTTCGAACCATACCATTGTTCTATTGCCCCATCTACCACGTCCTTGCATGTGGATCTTTTTCCACTCCACCATCTTCCCAATTTGCTATCCTATGCTCTGCTGGCCACGCAGACGAAAACCATAATTTGCACTATTAAAGGAAACCCTACTTCATGCAGACTAATCCATGTCGGGGTTGAATAAGGAAAGGAAGGGAGACTGTACTGTCCAAGAGAGAAGGCATCAAACCCGCATCTAGGTTGAAAAGGGGAAAATCAGTAGCTAAGGAATGAGTCTCGTGTCTCTTGGTTGAAGAAGGGTAGAAAGGCATGACAACGCAATAGAGAATGACCAGGTCGACCGGTTTGTTGTCCTCATATAGGAAAAAGGTGGCTAAAGAGAACATAAATGGGACGTAATCCACATATGCTGCCTGGATATTTGTTGCTCTGGGCAACCATACCTCCCTCACCACTCTGTGTCCATGGAGGTACATCGTACTGGTGCGCCCGCTGTCCGAATGGGCCTCCCATGCTCTTATTTCCACTTTTTTTGCTGTTAGTATAACGCCAGCAGTCAAGTCAAGCAATGCTACTGCTAAAGTGATGCCACATTTAACTAATGCCGCTCTCATTCTAATGCCACCGATAAATTTAAGCAATGCCATTTAATGTCATTGGATTATTTCAGGGTTAGCTGTTGATTGTGGATGTATTAAAGATTTTTCAGCTAAGGCATTCTAATGCTGTTGCACAGCCAGTATACCAACGATGAAACTTGTTACTACCTTACGATTTTTGCACTGTTAATGCTTATAGATTACATACCTCACTTTCATGAGATAAGTTAATTTTTTTGTACAATGTCACCAAAATGCCAAGGCACTGATGTCATTTTATTTTAATTAAACTTCACAAACAATTATGAAGACAAGAGGAAAGGTCAAGAGTGTGACTTCCTCCTCCGGCTGTTCTCTTGATTCGTTCGATCAAGTTTTTATGTTTGATCGATTATCAAGATTGGGATAGCAATTTTTAAGGTCCCCCCCGAGTTCGAAATGATATTTACCTTGGAGGTACATGGTTTGCAATTTTTTTATACTGTCATTAGTTAATAATGCTAGTTACCTTCAGATTTTTGTATTTGGTTTAATGCTCATGCACAGCTAGTATACCAATGCTGAAACTTGTTACCTTTACATTTTGTATTGTTAATTCTTATATCCTTTCAGTGCTAGAGTTTATGGAAATCTGTTCAGTAAAACCATTGTATTGTACCCTGTAATAAACTAACTACTCTACTGTTGCACTAGCCACTGGATTAGTGTATATTTTTAGTATTTGAATGGTGTTGCATTAGTGTATGGACATAAATAAAGTGTGGCAAGCTTTCCCAGATATGTGCTCAAGGAAACTACTACCTGTTTTTCTAAATACTAGACGTTTGGGTACTTTAAATTGAACCGCGAAAACATCTTATATTAAGGAACAGAGGGTGTAGAGTTGACTCAAATTATCCCGGTAAAGCTAGTCACACCTTTGTTAAAATTAATGTTCATTATGTTATCGAAGGAGGTCTGTATGTTTGTCTCTAATGCATGTCGACTACATACCTGACATCATGATGTAATGTTAAGTCATTTCCTTTTGTATAGTGTCACTGAATTGTCAAGGCGGTGATGGCATTTTATTTTAGTAGAACTGCACAAAATTTGCTTAAAAGAAGAGGAAAGGTCAGGAATGGCTCAATTTTTCAGAAAAACTATGTATGCCTTCCTGACATCAGCCATTGTTGCTTTATTTATTCCTTCAAATAGGTGGTTAGAAACAGTCTTGCTACATTTTCCCATTAAGAAATTGGAATGCTTATATTTTTGAGTCTATGCTTTGACTAGTGCCACTTTTATAGTAATCACACTTTCAATATCTATGCAAACAGGGATGCTCGATTTTAGTGGAACTGGACAAAAAGTCCAACTGGTTCAACATTAGGAGCATGTTTTTTTCCAAACCTTTATATCCAATTGGTGGCACTATGAGCTATTCATTACAAAGGTACATGGTTTGCTACTATCTTGCTACTCTTTTTGTAATGTCATTAGATAGTAATACTAGTGGTTTGCATGTGAATTTACTGGCAGGGTGGACCTACATTGGAGGTGCAGGACAGGATTCAATGATTGGATGCTCAATCTCGGTTGTATCAATTTCACCTCTTCCATCATTGCGAACATGGATATCCTTGGTCTGATGAAGAATAGGCGCTATATTTCTGCTCTGATCCAGCAAATCAATTCAGTATGAAATTGTCCAGGGCAAAAGATAACTGTATCAGATTGTCCAGTGCAGAACATGACAGATGCTAAGCGGAAGAGACATGTTTAAATCGAAAATACATGGTGTGGTATATGTCTACTAGCTGCTTGATATTTGTGCAGACAGAGATGTCTGCCCGTTGCTATTTGGCAAACAAACAAAGTGTCCACAATTTTGGTTGAACTGCACAAGAGAATAGTATAGTCACTGCATGCAGTGCCATTTGAAAATAGACACAAAAAGATTGGATAGTCACTTCATGGACTGTAGAAAAGTAGTACTGTACTATTTATTGGCCAACACTAGGTACTTCATTGCTTTGGCCTGGTTATACAATGGGCATCATTTTGCCTAGGTTAAAGTTTGCATTCTGAAAATAGCCTCGCGGTGTGATCGAGAGAAGACCAAATCATATTGTAGTGGATGTTCCTTCATCATGTGTGGTTCATTCTCATGGTTCCAGCTATTGGTGAAACCACTTACGTTTGTAAGAGGAATTGTAGACTTCACAAACAAATTTCTCTTTCAGTCTGTACTGAATGTTGGCCAAGATAAGCATCCAAGTTAGTAGGAAGAACTTATGTTTTTTCTAGATCTTTGCTTTTGGAGCTACATATTTGTATATGATCTGTGAATCATTGAGATGCATTAACATGTTGGTCTTATGTATGGGAATCGTACTAGTTAGTTTTAGTTGCGAGGCAAGATCCAAAGTGGCTGATCTTTGCTTTTGGAGCTACCTATTTGTATATGATCTGTGAATCATTGAGATTCATTAACATTTACTTATTTCTGTTCGCTTAGTGTTTACAAGTTACTGATCGACCACTAGCTATCCTACAAATGCGCTCCTGGCAGTTTTATTTGCGATGCAAGATGCGAAGTGACAGTTTTTTGAATAAAAATGCCTACCTCTGAAGAAACTGACAAGCTACACTATCGATCCTACACGAATAAATAGCGGATCACACACGTACTACCTCCTTTCCGGTTTGCAGGGCTCAATTCAAGAAACGACGTACTCGATCCTACACGAATAAATAGCGGATCACGCACGTACTAGTACCTCCTTTCCGATTTGGAGGGCTTAATTCAAACCTCTCACCAGCCAGGGTACTCCCTCCGTCTGGGTTTATTAGTCCCGTGAGCAAAGCAGCAAGACCAAGGCATGGCAATAATTAATGGCATGTAGAAGTTTAAGCCTCATTAATCCCAGCGATTTAAGTGGCTGCATGCATGCCCTCGGCTGCGACTCGTTGCATGCTGCTCCGCGTACTGGCTACGAGCGATTCTGAGTGCCTGCATGCAGCCGGCCGTAATTAAGGACACTGATGCGAAAAAAGATGCGCTTTAATTGTTGCAGGCTTTTTAAATCCATGGAATCATTATTGACGAGGGAGATGATTCGAGTGCACTTGTTTGACCGCCATGCCGGCGTGCAACCCAAACGGGACGGGACGACACAATCATAATTTTAGTTTGTCTAGTTTTCCATGGCAAGCTGGGGCGCTAAGCCATTATGCATTGAATTAAGATGACCGTCGCGCTACCTTCCGCCTATAAATACTGTTTCCCGGCCTTCTCCGGTGGCACCGTGACCCAACTCGCCGTATCCTCATAAGCCCCCACCGGCCCGACATCACTCGCCACGTCCGCCATGCCCCTGCTCGTCCGCGGTAGGCGACGCCGGAACTAGTGTTCAGTTTTTCACCGGAAGGCAGACGGAGGGAGGAGGCATTCTATCTGTCCTTAGATGGCAATGCGGAGATCGAGGAGTTGTTGGAGCGCGACCTCCTGGCGGAGGAGCAAGAGTTGTTGGAGCGCGACCGCCTGGCGGAGGAGCAGCGTATCGCCGATTTGCACCGCCAGCGGGACATGGAGCAGCAGCGCACCGACACTCTGAGTCGTGAGCAGAGCGCCCGCAACTGGGCCGACTACATGGAGGATGGCGCCCGACAAATAGCCGTGGAGGCTGTCGGGCATGCACGCGTTCGCGACGCTGATTTTTACTACCAGCTCGTCAAGTGGGTTTCCTGATTGGAAGCCGAAGCTTCGATGGACCACGCCGGCATGGGAAGGGCCAACACACGCGAGCAACGTGCCCTATCGCACCTCTTGCACGTCCGAGGCGAGGCGCAGGACGCCGGCGCCGGCGTTTAGCGTGTACCACAGATGGCGGCCAGCATCGTCTAGTTAGCTAAGAGTAAGTTAGTACTTGTATGCTACTAGAGTATTAGTGGGAGTAGATAGTTAACTTGGCTATGATGGCTGTCAACAGGGAAGTTGTCAGGACCCCGACTCAATGCCACATTGATCTAGCATGTAACACCTCATATCACTTTGCGGCCTCACGCACGGTATCCCCACGGGTGTCGCCTTACCTTTGCCCGGGGCCGTTTGCGCCTTTTGGCACACGTATATGACAGTGTCGCTAGCATCCATATGATAAGGAGCCCGGGCTGACATGGCTAGTCGTAAACCCAAAGTGGCACTAACTTACAGGGACAGGCATCCATGACCCAGCATCGAACGTGTCGGTCATCAGCGAGTGAATCCAGGCTGTAGCACTGGGCTAACAGGACTCCGGTGAACCGGGATGTAGCGGGCTAACAGGACTCCGGTATTCATCGCGTGACATTTCCCCGAAGGGACAGACACAGGAACGAAGAAGGACACATGCCGGCCAGCCTAAGTGTTCCGGAGCAGTAGCAAGCTACCAGGGCTCAGAGGAAACACTAGGAGACATTTCCCGGTAAGAGAGGCTACTAAGGATAAACAACTAGATAGTTAGATCCCACACATAGCAATACACATTACACGTACGCATAACATGCAAGTATGTGCTGTACAACATGGCATCACAGCATAACTCAACAACTCATATAGATAAAGGCTCAGAAGAGCCATCATAGCATTTATTGCAAACAGGGGTCACAAGACCCATCATACAGAGCATACAAGCAACAAGCGGAAGCATTACATGTCTGAGTACAGACATCTATAAATGAAAAAGGCTGAAAGCCTGACTATCTACATCGTCCGATCAAGATCGTAGCTGAGGTACAAGCTACTCGTCGAAGTCCACGAGAACACTATTAAGACCGAAGTCTCCGCTGCAAAAACATAAATAAAGCAACATGGGTACAAAGGTACTCAGCAAGACTTACATCAGATCCTATCATACATGCATGTTTATCAAGAGGGTAATGTGGGGTTTAGTTGCAGCAAGTCAGCTTTGACTCTGTGGCTATCCTGTTCTACGACTACCAGAAACTCTTGAGGTGATATGGCGCACACGAGTCCACTAATCACCACACAATACACTACTATGGATTCATCCCCGTCTCCCTACGAGAAGGCCATCCATAGCACTCACACTTGTCTTGAGCATTTTAGAGTATCCACTTCAAGTTGTCTATGTACCATGTAAGCATCCAAGAAGTCCATAACTGCGGACCCGGCTATTCGAATAGATCATGTTAACCCTGCAGGGGTGTACTTCTTCACACATGCTCTCGCCACTTACCGCCATGTACACGTCATGTATCTCGGCAACCTTCAAGCGGAAACCTGGCGAGGGTGTCGGCCACGACCTGACTAACCACACAAGACTCTAGCCCAGGTTTATCCCCTATTCGGGTTCCATCCGCAAGGAGATCCGGCCGGGGTGTCGCTCACGGCGCCAAACGATGTGCGCAGGGTTCCCGAGCCCACCATACGGGTGCCACTCGGTACACCAGGCCACGTGTGCCTAGTCTGTCCCAAGCCCACCCTGCCGGGTGCCACTTGGTAGAAACATAGCACTACCTACAAACACCAGAAACTAGTTGCGACTCCTGGACAGAGACCAAGTGGGTTAATAAGTCGAGAGGGGCACTTAAGCATTCCAATGTGTGGTAGTATCGAGTCATTGGACAACATACATAGAACTCAGTGCTTAAGGAAGGTTCCAGTGAGACAACCCACCATGTACTCCTACATGGCCTCTCACCGCTACCTTTACCAAATCGTGTTCACACACTTCACTCTCAGCATCAGAACATATCGTAACACTCCAATTCATTCCCAATGAACCAGACCTGACACAACTCTAAGCAATAGCAGGCATAGCATGGTAGGAACACAACATGGCTCAATCAACTCCTACACATGCTAGTGGGTTTCAACTATTTACTGTGGCAATGACAGGTCATGCAGAGGAATGGGTTCAACTACCGCAGCACAAAGTAGCAGATGAATCGTTGTTGTCCTAATGCAATAACTGAGAGCAGGAGCGAGAGAGTAGGGTTTTATCGAAATGAACAAGGGGGTTTGCTTGCCTGGTAAATCAACAAGGGAGGCACTGCTTCACAGACAGGTACTCTGGAACGTCTCCGGAGCAAGACCTATCGAGAAGGAACGGTGCCGGCAATCAATACACAAACATATGCAACAATATGATGCATGAACATGGCATGAAGATGTGATGTTGTTTGGGCTAATGCAACTAGTACTCATTTGGTTTGAAGTCCATTTGAACCATAAGCTCAAATGCACTTCCAAAGTAGGCTCTTATATATGCCATAATGTGTTTTCTCATATACAGCATGTATAAGTTGGTTTGTCATGCATGAAACTAGTACAGATGGAAAGGTTGCATTTTTCTGATAATTTTTCATATAAAAATTATTTTAATCTGAGCTACGGTTGAATTGATATGAATTTTTGAAGTTTAAATCAATTTCTGGAATTTCCTGAATTATTATAATTCCAGAAAATATATATTGCGCCAGCATGACGTCAGCACGACGTCAGCAGTCAACTGCGGCTGACTGGGTCAAACCTGACGTGTGGGGTCCACACGTCAGTGACAGGGGGTTAAACAGGGTTAGTTTAATCCTAATTAAAAAGGTTAGTGGCGCTGGGGCCCAGTGTCAGTGTCATGGTTAAATAACAGAGGTTAATTAAATTTAAACTAATCCTAAACTAGAATTAGCAGGGACGGGCCCCACTTGTCATTGAGCCAGGGGAGGTCAAACCCCCTGGTCAACTGGGGCTAACACGCCGGCGTTTAGCCGCCGGCGGCAGCAAACGCGGCGGAGGGCGCGGGATTGCCACTCCGGCGCACAATCGAGCAGCGAAGGGCACGCGCGGGAAGCTGGGGCTCGCGCGCATCCACTGGTGCCCTCCGCTTCACCGGAGACGGCCTAAATCGACGGCGGCGACCACTTGGGCGGCGGCCGGAGTTCGGGCGCGAGCGGGATCGGGCTGCGGGGCACGGGGAGGCCACCTGAGGGGCTCGGTGGCACCCTCGTGGCACCGGGAGCATGATGGGGTGCTTGGTTGCAAGCTGCGGTGGCCAGGGCGACGGCGGCGACATGAACGGCGGCAGGAAGCTTCGGCCGTGGTGGGGAGAGGGCTACGGCGTGCGGGTGACTAGGCGGAGAGGGGGAACGGTGGCGGAGCTCACCGCAGTTCCAGCGGCGTCGAAGCGGGCTCGGGGACGCACTGGAGACGGCGGGCAGCGATGGGGATCCACGGCGGCCGGCGATGAAGAGACGACGGTGTCGGCGATGGAGCGCGTCCCTGGTCACTTGGCTCGTCGAGGATGATGCGACGACGAGGCGGAGCTTCTAGGCTCGGCGGAGGCGAGGGGAGGCCGGTGGCCGCGGCAACGGCGAGCGCGGCGGTGATGGCGCTCGGGTGTGCGAGGGAGAGAGCAGGGGAGAGGAGGAGGGCGAGGGAGAGTGCGAGAGAGGTCGGGGCGGCGCGTGGCGTCTCCAGGCATCCAGACGAGGAGGGGAGAGGCAGGCAGGGAGGTGGTGGCGTGGCGCGGCGGAGCGCGCGCGCGCGTCGGGCACGCGCTGCTGCGAGGGGAGAAGACGACAGAGGAGAGGCGGGCTGGGCCGCCTGCTGGCTGGGCCGGCCTGCTGCTGGGCTGCACAGAGGAGGGCCCAGGTAAGTCTCCTCTTTTATTTTGTTTTCTAATTTTTCTGACATATGTTTTGATTTAATTAAAATACTAAATCATTTATTACCTTATGCCAATTTTTGCAGGAGCTAACTATATTATTCCAGAGCTCCTTATAAATGGCATAATTTTTGGACAATATTTATATATATAACAATATATATCCAAGGCAAATAATTATCGGATTAATCCAAATGGCCAAAATTAAATATCCATGAGCTCCTAAAATATTTGTTTGAATTTTACCTCTGACCAATATTTTCAGAGAGCAACATGAACATTTCCTTGGACCTTTTTGGAGCAATTTTTATTTGGGTCATTTCAGAGATGATTCTGAGGGTTCCACCAATCCTCATTTCAAATTTAAATGGAATATGAACATGATGCACAAATGACTAGCTAGTCTAGGTCATACCAGACTAGGGATGTGACAACTCGCCCCCACTTGAAAGAATCTCGTCCCAAGATTCTGGGGTTGACAAAAAGAAAGCGGGGTACTCCAGTCGAAGACGATCTTCTCGCTCCCAAGTAGCTTCTGTCTCAGAATGATGAGACCACTGAACTTTGAGAAACTTGATGTTCTGACGTCGGGTAACACGCTCTGCTTGATCAAGAATGCGAACCAGGTACTCTCGGTATGTGAGGTTATCTTGGAGATCAAGCGTTTCGTGGTCCACTCCGCGGATAGGATCCGAGAAGCAATGCCTGAGTTGAGAGACGTGGAAGACATCATGAACTCGAGAAAGATGTGGGGGTAGTTCCAACTGGTAGGCAACCTCTCCTCGTTTAGCGAGAATGCGAAAGGACCAATGTAACGAGGAGCCAACTTGCCCTTGATACCGAAACGATGGGTACCCTTCAAAGGAGTAACCCGAAGGTAAGCTTGTCGCCAATTTCATAAGTCATATCCTTATGATGACGATCATACTGGCTCTTTTGACGAGACTGGGCTGTTTTCAAATTCTCACGAATGATGCGAACTTGCTCTTCTGCCTCCTGGATCATGTCCGGTCCAAAGAATTGTCTTTCACCGGTTTCTGACCAGTTCAAAGGTGTTCGACATCTTCGTCCATAGAGAACTTCAAAAGGAGCTTTCTTGAGGCTGGATTGATAGCTATTGTTATAAGCAAACTCGGCAAAAGGAAGACATTTCTCCCAATCCATACCGAATGAGATAACGCAAGCTCTAAGCATGTCTTCGAGAATTTGGTTGACCCGTTCCACCTGACCACTCGACTGAGGGTGGAAAGCGGTACTGAAGGAAAGATGGGTTCCCATGGCAGTTTGGAAACTCTCCCAGAAATGAGAAGTGAAAAGACTGCCACGGTCTGAATTGATCTCTAGTGGAACACCATGAAGTGACACTATTCGAGAAATGTATAAGTCAGCAAGCTGACTAGCAGTGATACTCTCTCGAACAGGAAGGAAGTGAGCCACTTTGGAAAGACGATCAACGACTACGAAGATAGCGTTATTCCCTCTCTTGGTCCTGGGAAAGCCGGTGATGAAGTCCATACCAACTTTATCCCATTTCCATTCAGGAATAGCTAAAGGCTGAAGGGTGCCAGCAGGTCTTTGATGCTCTGCCTTAACGCGACGACAAACGTCACATTTAGCAATGAACTCAGCGATTTCTCTCTTCATCCTAGTCCACCAGAACCTCTGGCGTAGGTCCTGATACATCTTAGTACTACCGGGATGAATCGTGAGAGGAGATTCATGCGCCTCCTTAAGAATCAATTGTCGAAGATGTTGATTCTTGGGAACCACCAAGCGATTCTCAAAGAAAACAACACCTCGATCATCCATAGAGAAACATCCACCAACTCCCTTCTTAATGTTTCTCTTGATGCGGATAAACCCCTATCAACTTCTGGTCAGAGATGATCTGATCCTCAAGGTAGGTTTCGCCACCAAGGTAGAAAGGAATCCGTGAGGAGCCATGTGAAGGTTAAGCTTACAGAATTCCTCATGGAGAAGTGGTTGGCCTTGCTGCAACATGAGATTGTTGCAATAGGATTTACGGCTTAGAGCATCAGCCATGACATTGGCTTTGCCTGGGGTGTAGGTAATCCCTAGATCATAATCTGTGATTAACTCCAACCAACGTCTTTGCCTAAGGTTCAGATCCGGTTGGGTGAAGATATACTTGAGACTCTGGTGATCGGTGTAGATCTCGCAACGTTTACCAAGAAGGTAATGTCGCCAGGTCTTGAGTGCATAGACTACGGCTGCAAGCTCTAGATCATGTGTAGGATAATTATCCTCATGTGGATGCAACTGTCGAGATGCATAGGCAATCACATGACGATCCTGCATAAGAATGCAACCTAGTCCCTGTCGTGAGGCGTCACAATAGATAACAAAGTCCTTTAGTGAAATCCGGTGGCACAAGTATGGGAGCAGAAGTCAGGCGTCTTTTCAGTTCCTGAAAACTGTACTCACACTGTGGGGACCACTCGAACTTTTTATCTTTCTTGAGAAGTTCCGTGAGGGGTTTGGCTACTTTGGAGAAGTTTTCAACAAAGCGGCGACAATAGCTGGCTAGACCAAGGAAACTCCTAACTTGTTTAACGGTTTCAGGTGGAGTCCAATCGAGAACGGCCTGAACTCTCTCGGGATTGACAGCAATGCCCTTACCAGAGATTACGTGGCCTAGGTAGGTCACTTCTGGCAACCAAAATTCACACTTGGAGAACTTGGCATAAAGGCGGTGCTCTCTGAGTTTTTCTAACACAAGTCTAAGATGTTCGGCATGCTCTTCCTCGTTCTTCGAGTAAATAAGAATATCATCGAGGTAAACCACGACGAACTTATCTAAGTACTCCATGAAGATCGAGTTCATCAAGCGGGAGAATGTGGCTGGGGCGTTGGTTAGGCCAAAGGACATGACGGTGTACTCGTACTGGCCATAACGAGTGACAAAAGCTGTCTTGGGAATGTCCCCGTTTCTGATCTTGATTTGGTGGTATCCTAACCTCAAATCCATCTTGGAGAAGACTGAGGATCCAGCGAGCTGATCATACAGGTCGTTGATCCTGGGGAGCGGATACTTGTTCTTTATCGTGACCAAATTAACGGGACGATAATCTACAACCATCCGGTCCGTACCATCCTTCTTCTTGACGAAGAGGACGGGGCAAGCCCAAGGAGAAGAACTAGGACGGATGAAACCCTTTTGCAAGGACTCATCAAGTTGTTTCTTAAGCTCGGCTAGTTCTAAGGGTGCCATCTTGTAAGGTCTCCTAGAGATTGGAGCTGTTCCTGGGATAAGATCTATGACGAACTCTACATCTCTGTCAGGTGGAACACCTGGCAGTTCCTCTGGAAAGACATCCGGAAAGTCACGGACTACCGGGATATCTTCAAGGTCTGGAAGAGGGCTGGCATTAAGAGAATAGAGCTGACGCTTTGCAACTCTAGTGGAGACAGTGACTATCTTGCCAGATGGGTGTGTAAGCTGAACAGATCTGGTGTAACAATCAATCTTGGCATGATGAGCTGTCATCCAGTCCATTCCCAAGATGATGTTAATATCTGAGGACTTGAGGGCTACAAGTGATGCAAGGAATACAAGTCTATCAACAAGGATTTCATTACCATAGCTGATTCTGGTGGTCTGCCATCTAGACCCTGGGGTTTGGATTTCAAGCGGAGTTGGCATATCACAAAATGACATGTCGTGCAAACGAGCATAGCCTTCAGAAATGAAGGAGTGAGATGCTCCAGTATCGAATAGAACTGATGCTGGGTGACAATTTACAAGGAGGGTACCAAGAACGACATCCGGATCATCATGAGCGTCTTTAGCTGAGACGTGATGCACACGTCCATGTTCAGTGGGGGCTGACTTGACACTGATCATCTTGCGTGATGGCTTAACACAGCCAACAGTCTTCTCGGGCTGGGGTGGAGCATAACTAGTCTGAGAGCAGTCACGTGCATAGTGTCCTGGCTTCCCGCATGTGAAGCAAGTCCCTGAGGTTGGACGGGGACCCGCACTGACAAGCGGTCTACCAGTAGGCCTGGGTGGAACATATGGCTGAGCTGGGGGAGGCACCACATGGGATGGCCTCGGTGCATATCCGGAAGGAAGAGCGGAGTTTGGAACCCAAATCCGGCGCTTCTGGGAACTAGAACCAGAGGAAGATCCCAAATCACGGGTGTGCTTACGAGACTCCTCGTAAGTGAGCTGAGCTGTCTCTGCATTGATGGCCTTGTTCACAAGGGCTTGGAATGTATCACAATGATGCAGGTGGAGATCACGACGCAACTTGGGGTTGAGACCCTTCCGGAACCTAGCTTGCTTCTTGGCGTCCGTGGACACTTCTTCTGTGGCATAGCGGGCGAGGTTCTCAAACTCTCTACTATAAGCATCAACAGCCATCTTACTCTGGGTGAAACTACAGAACTCTTCTCTCTTGCCATCAATGAGGGCTTTAGGAATGTGATGCTCGCGAAAAGCCTCAGTGAAATCTCTCCAGGTAGGATTCTGGCCAGCTGGAAGCATAGCCTCATAGTTCTGCCACCAAAGACTAGCAGGACCTTCCAGGTGGTATGTGGCATAGGTGACCTTGTCATCTTCAGCTACGCTCGCGGAACGCAGCTTATGAGTGATGCTACGGAGCCAGTCATCTGCATCGAGTGGCTCGATGGAATGATGAAAGGTAGGTGGGTGCAAGCGAATGAAGTCATGAATGGTCGCAGACTTATTGGACTGATGTGCGGTGTTCTCCTCGATACGTGCCAACAAACGGTTAGACTCACGCTTGTTCCTCTCCATTTCTAACATGAACTCTGTCAACGAAGGCGGGTCGGGAGGATCCTCATCCCTACCATCTCCATGGTTCTGGCTACGAACAATAGAACTTGATGACATCCTGAGAAACGAAACCAGGGACGGAATCAGCATCAACTATAGACTGTAGAATGTAGGACAAGGAATTAGTATCTCTCGAACTCCTAGGGAAATTCCGGCAGCATAACGGCAGTAAAATGCTCAGAATGAGACATCCTACTAAAAATGGGGTGGTAACATACTCATCAGCATTACTCAAGGTTCTGAGATCATACTAAACAGACTACACCGGAAATACTCAAAACTGGGGTATGACTCTGATCAACCAATCCTATGGGACTACGGAGTAGTAACACGTGATCCTGATAGACGGAAGAGAAAGCCTAGTTCCTTAACCCCGTAGGAAAGATAGGATGACTCAGATCAGAAGGCCATGAGGTAAAGGAGTAAAAAGAGCCTTACGTTCCTACCCACAATCAATTCCCTTACATAACTAAAGAATTTCTAGACTCAACTTCGACCAGTTTGGCTTGGTAATCCTACAGGCAGTCAGGCTCTGATACCAACGCTGTCAGGACCCCGACTCAATGCCACATCGATCTAGCATGTAACACCTCATATCACTTTGCGGCCTCACGCACGGTATCCCCACGGGTGTCGCCTTACCTTTGCCCGGGACCGTTTGCGCCTTTTGGCACACGTATATGACAGTGTCGCTAGCATCCATATGATAAGGAGCCCGGGCTGACATGGCTAGTCGTAAACCCAAAGTGGCACTAACTTACAGGGACAGGCATCCATGACCCAGCATCGAACGTGTCGGTCATCAGCGAGTGAATCCAGGCTGTAGCACTGGGCTAACAGGACTCCGGTGAACCGGGCTGTAGCGGGCTAACAGGACTCCGGTATTCATCGCGTGACATTTCCCCGAAGGGACAGACACAGGAACGAAGAAGGACACATGCCGGCCAGCCTAAGTGTTCCGGAGCAGTAGCAAGCTACCAGGGCTCAGAGGAAACACTAGGAGACATTTCCCGGTAAGAGAGGCTACTAAGGATAAACAACTAGATAGTCAGATCCCACACATAGCAATACACATTACACGTACGCATAACATGCAAGTATGTGCTGTACAACATGGCATCACAGCATAACTCAACAACTCATATAGATAAAGGCTCAGAAGAGCCATCATAGCATTTATTACAAACAGGGGTCACATGACCCAACATTCAGAGCAATCAAGCAACAAACGGAAGCATTACATGTCTGAGTACAGACATCTATAAATGAAAAAGGCTGAAAGCCTGACTATCTACAACGTCCGATCAAGATCGTAGCTGAGGTACAAGCTACTCGTCGAAGTCCACGAGAACACTAGTAAGACCGAAGTCTCCGCTGCAAAAACATAAATAAAGCAACATGAGTACAAAGGTACTCAGCAAGACTTACATCAGATCCTATCATACATGCATTTGTATCAAGAGGGTAATGTGGGGTTTAGTTGCAGCAAGCCAGCTTTGACTCTGTGGCTATCCTGTTCTACGACTACCAGAAACTCTTGAGGTGATATGGCGCACACGAGTCCACTAATCACCACACAATACACTACTATGGATTCATCCCCGTCTCCCTACGAGAAGGCCATCCATAGCACTCACACTTGTCTTGAGCATTTTAGAGTATCCACTTCAAGTTGTCTATGTACCATGTAAGCATCCAAGAAGTCCATAACCGCGGACCCGGCTATTCGAATAGATCATGTTAACCCTGCAGGGGTGTACTTCTTCACACACGCTCTCGCCACTTACCGCCATGTACACGTCATGTATCTCGGCAACCTTCAAGCGGAAGCCTGGCGAGGGTGTCGGCCACGACCTGACTAACCACACAAGACTCTAGCCCAGGTTTATCGCCTATTCGGGTTCCATCCGCAAGGAGATCCGGCCGGGGTGTCGCTCACGGCCCCAAACGATGTGTGCAGGGTTCCCGAGCCCACCATCCGGGTGCCACTCGGTACACCGGCCACGTGTGCCTAGTCTGTCCCAAGCCCACCCTGCCGGGTGCCACTTGGTAGAAAAATAGCACTACCTACAAACACCAGAAACTAGTTGCGACTCCTGGACAGAGATCAAGTTGGTTAATAAGTCGAGAGGGGCACTTAAGCATTCCAATGTGTGGTAGTATCGAGTCATTGGACAACATACATAGAACTCAGTGCTTAAGGACGGTTCCAGTGAGACAACCCACCATGTACTCCTACATGGCCTCTCACCGCTACCTTTACCAAATCGTGTTCACACACTTCACTCTCAGCATCAGAACATATCGTAACACTCCAATTCATTCCCAATGAACCAGACCTGACACAACTCTAAGCAATAGCAGGCATAGCATGGTAGGAACACAACATGGCTCAATCAACTCCTACACATGCTAGTGGGTTTCAACTATTTACTGTGGCAATGACAGGTCATGCAGAGGAATGGGTTCAACTACCGCAGCACAAAGTAGCAGATGAATCGTTGTTGTCCTAATGCAATAACTGAGAGCAGGAGCGAGAGAGTAGGATTGTATCGAAATGAACAAGGGGGTTTGCTTGCCTGGTAAATCAACAAGGGAGGCACTGCTTCACAGACAGGTACTCTGGAACGGTCTCCGGAGCAGGACCTATCGAGAAGGAACGGTGCCGGCAATCAATACACAAACATATGCAACAATATGATGCATGAACATGGCATGAAGATGTGATGTTGTTTGAGCTAATGCAACTAGTACTCATTTGGTTTGAAGTCCATTTGAACCATAAGCTCAAATGCACTTCCAAAGTAGGCTCTTATATATGCCATAATGTGTTTTCTCATATACAGCATGTATAAGTTGGTTTGTCATGCATGAAACTAGTACAGATGGAAAGGTTGCATTTTTCTGATAATTTTTCATATAAAAATTACTTTAATCTGAGCTACGGTTGAATTGATATGAATTTTTGAAGTTTAAATCAATTTCTGGAATTTCCTGAATTATTATAATTCCAGAAAATATATATTGCGCCAGCATGACATCAGCACGATGTCAGCAGTCAACTGCGGCTGACTGGGTCAAACATGACGTGTGGGGTCCACACGTCAGTGACAGGGGGTTAAACAGGGTTAGTTTAATCCTAATTAAAAAACTTAGTGGCGCTGGGGCCCACTGTCAGTGTCATGGTTAAATAACAGAGGTTAATTAAATTTAAACTAATCCTAAACTAGATATAGCAGGGACGGGCCCCACTTGTCATTGAGCCAGGGGAGGTCAAACCCCCTGGTCAACTGGGGCTAACACGCCGGCGTTTAGCCGCCGGCGGCAGCAAACGCGGCGGAGGGCGTGGGATTGCCACTCCGGCGCCCAATCGAGCAGCGAAGGGCACGCGCGGGAAGCTGGGGCTCGCGCGCATCCACTGGTGCCCTCCGCTTCACCGGAGATGGCCTAAATCGACGGCGGCGACCACTTGGGCGGCGGCCGGAGTTCGGGCGCGAGCGGGATCGGGCTGCGGGGCACAGGGAGGCCACCTGAGGGGCTCGGTGGCACCCTCGTGGCACCGGGAGCATGATGGGGTGCTTGGTTGCAAGCTGCGGTGGCCAGGGCGACGACGGCGACATGAACGGCGGCAGGAAGCTTCGGCCGTGGTGGGGAGGAGGGCTACGGCGTGCGGGTGACTAGGCGGAGAGGGGGAAACGGTGGCGGAGCTCACCGCAGTTCCAGCGGGCGTCGAAGCAGGCTCGGGGACGCACTGGAGACGGCGGGGCAGCGATGGGGATCCACGGCGGCCGGCGATGAAGAAGACGACGGTGTCGGCGATGGAGCGCGTCCCTGGTCACTTGGCTCGTCGAGGATGATGCGGACGACGAGGCGGAGCTTCTAGGCTCGGGCGGAGGGCGAGGGGAGGCCGGTGGCCGCGCCAACGGCGAGCGGCGGCGGTGATAGCGCTCGGGTGTGCGAGGGAGAGAGCAGGGGGAGAGGAGGAGGGCGAGGGAGAGTGCGAGAGAGGTCGGGGCGGCGCGTGGCGTCTCCAGAGCATCCAGACGAGGAGGGGAGAGGCAGGCAGGCAGGGAGGCTGGTGGCGTGGCGCGGCGGAGCGCGCGCGCGTCGGGCACGCAGCTGCTTGGCGAGGTGGAGAAGACGACAGAGGAGAAGGCGGGCTGGGCCGCCTGCTGGCTGGGCCGGCCTGCTGCTGCTGGGCTGCACAGGGAGGAGGCCCAGGTAAGTCTCCCTCTTTTATTTTTGTTTTCTAATTTTTTTCTGACATATCTTTTGATTTAGTAATAATACTAAATCAATTTATTTCCTTATGCCAATTTTTGCAGGAGCTAACTATATTATTCCAGAGCTCCTTTATAAATGGCATAATTTTTGGACAATATTTCATATATATAACAATATATATCCAAGGCAAATAATTATCGGATTAATCCAAATGGCCAAAATTAAATATCCATGAGCTCCTAAAATATTTGTTTGAATTTTACCTCTGACCAATATTTTCAGAGAGCAACATGAACATTTCCTTGGACCTTTTTGGAACAATTTTTATTTGGGTCATTTTCAGAGATGATTCTGAGGGTTCCACCAATCCTCATTTCAAATTTAAATGGAATATAAACATGATGCACAAATGACTAGCTAGTCTAGGTCATACCAGACTAGGGATGTGACAACTCGCCCCCACTTGAAAGAATCTCGTCCCGAGATTCAGGGGTTGACGAAAGAAAGCGGGGTACTCCAGTCGAAGACGATCTTCTCGCTCCCAAGTAGCTTCTCTCTCGGAATGATGAGACCACTGAACTTTGAGAAACTTGATGTTCTGACGTCGGGTAACACGCTCTGCTTGATCAAGAATGCGAACCGGGTACTCTCGGTATGTGAGGTTATCTTGGAGATCAAGCGTTTCGTGGTCCACTCCGCGGATAGGATCCGAGAAGCAACGCCTGAGTTGAGAGACGTGGAAGACATCATGAACTCGAGAAAGATGTGGGGGTAGTTCCAACTGGTAGGCAACCTCTCCTCGTTTAGCGAGAATGCGAAAGGACCAATGTAACGAGGAGCCAACTTGCCCTTGATACCGAAACGATGGGTACCCTTCAAAGGAGTAACCCGAAGGTAAGCTTGTCGCCAATTTCATAAGCCACTTCCTTATGACGACGGTCATACTGGCTCTTTTGACGAGATTGGGCTGTTTTCAAATTCTCACGAATGATGCGAACTTGCTCTTCTGCCTCCTGGATCATGTCCGGTCCAAAGAATTGTCTTTCACCGGTTTCTGACCAGTTCAAAGGTGTTCGACATCTTCGTCCATAGAGAACCTCAAAAGGAGCTTTCTTGAGGCTGGATTGATAGCTATTGTTATAAGCAAACTCGGCAAAAGGAAGACATTTCTCCCAATCCATACCGAATGAGATAACGCAAGCTCTAAGCATGTCTTCGAGAATTTGGTTGACCCGTTCCACCTGACCACTCGACTGAGGGTGGAAAGCGGTACTGAAGGAAAGATGGGTTCCCATGGCAGTTTGGAAACTCTCCCAGAAATGAGAAGTGAAAAGACTGCCACGGTCTGAATTGATCTCTAGTGGAACACCATGAAGTGACACTATTCGAGAAATGTATAAGTCAGCAAGCTGACTAGCAGTGATACTCTCTCGAACAGGAAGGAAGTGAGCCACTTTGGAAAGACGATCAACGACTACGAAGATAGCGTTATTCCCTCTCTTGGTCCTGGGAAAGCCGGTGATGAAGTCCATACCAACTTTATCCCATTTCCATTCAGGAATAGCTAAAGGCTGAAGAGTGCCAGCAGGTCTTTGATGCTCTGCCTTAACGCGACGACAAACGTCACATTTAGCAATGAACTCAGCGATTTCTCTCTTCATCCTAGTCCACCAGAACCTCTGGCGTAGATCCTGATACATCTTAGTACTACCGGGATGAATCGTGAGAGGAGATTCATGCGCCTCCTTAAGAATCAATTGTCGAAGATGTTGACTCTTGGGAACCACCAAGCGATTCACAAAGAAGACAACACCTCGATCATCCATAGAGAAACATCCACCAACTCCCTTCTTAATGTTTCTCTTAATGCGGATAACACCCCTATCAAACTTCTGGTCAGAGATGATCTGATCCTCAAGGGTAGGTTTCGCCACCAAGGTAGAAAGGAATCCATGAGGAGCCATGTGAAGGTTAAGCTTACAGAATTCCTCATGGAGAAGTGGTTGGCCTTGCTGCAACATGAGATTGTTGCAATAGGATTTACGGCTTAGAGCATCAGCCATGACATTGGCTTTGCCTGGGGTGTAGGTAATCCCTAGATCATAATCTGTGATTAACTCCAACCAACATCTTTGCCTAAGGTTCAGATCCGGTTGGGTGAAGATATACTTGAGACTCTGGTGATCGGTGTAGATCTCGCAACGTTTACCAAGAAGGTAATGTCGCCAGGTCTTGAGTGCATAGACTACAGCTGCAAGCTCTAGATCATGTGTAGGATAATTCTCCTCATGTGGATGCAACTGTCGAGATGCATAGGCAATCACATGACGATCCTGCATAAGAATGCAACCTAGTCCCTGTCGTGAGGCGTCGCAGTAGATAATAAAGTCTTTAGTGAAATCCGGTGGCACAAGTATGGGAGCAGAAGTCAGGCGTCTTTTCAGTTCCTGAAAACTGTACTCACACTGTGGGGACCACTCAAACTTTTTATCTTTCTTGAGAAGTTCCGTGAGGGGTTTGGCTACTTTGGAGAAGTTTTCAACAAAGCGGCGACAATAGCTGGCTAGACCAAGGAAACTCCTAACTTGTTTAACGGTTTCAGGTGGAGTCCAATCGAGAACGGCCTGAACTCTCTCGGGATTGACAGCAATGCCCTTACCAGAGATTACGTGGCCTAGGTAGGTCACTTCTGGCAACCAAAATTCACACTTGGAGAACTTGGCATAAAGGCGGTGCTCTCTGAGTTTTTCTAACACAAGTCTAAGATGTTCGGCATGCTCTTCCTCGTTCTTCGAGTAAATAAGAATATCATCGAGGTAAACCACGACGAACTTATCTAAGTACTCCATGAAGATCGAGTTCATCAAGCGGGAGAAAGTAGCTGGAGCATTGGTTAGGCCAAAGGACATGACGGTGTACTCGTACTGGCCATAACGAGTGACAAAAGCTGTCTTGGGAATGTCCCCGTTTCTGATCTTAATTTGGTGGTATCCTAACCTCAAATCCATCTTGGAGAAGACTGAGGATCCAGCGAGCTGATCATACAGGTCGTTGATCCTGGGGAGCGGATACTTGTTCTTTATCGTGACCAAATTAACGGGACGATAATCTACAACCATCCGGTCCGTACCATCCTTTCTTCTTGACAAAGAGGACGGGGCAAGCCCAAGGAGAAGAACTAGGACGGATGAAACCCTTTTGCAAGGACTCATCAAGTTGTTTCTTAAGCTCGGCTAGTTCTAAGGGTGCCATCTTGTAAGGTCTCTAGAGATTGGAGCTGTTCCTGGGATAAGATCTATGACGAACTCTACATCTCTGTCAGGTGGAACACCTGGCAGTTCCTCTGGAAAGACATCCGGAAAGTCACGGACTACCGGGATATCTTCAAGGTCTGGAAGAGGGCTGGCATTAAGAGAATAGAGCTGACGCTTTGCAACTCTAGTGGAGACAGTGACTATCTTGCCAGATGGGTGTGTAAGCTGAACAGATCTTGTGTAACAATCAATCTTGGCATGATGAGCTGTCATCCAGTCCATACCCAATATGATGTTAATATCTGAGGACTTGAGGGCTACAAGTGATGCAAGGAATACAAGTCTATCAACAAGGATTTCATTACCATAGCTGATTCTGGTGGTCTGCCATCTAGACCCTGGGGTTTGGATTTCAAGCGGAGTTGGCATATCACAAAATGATATGTCGTGCAAACGAGCATAGCCTTCAGAAATGAAGGAGTGAGATGCTCCAGTATCGAATAGAACTGATGTTGGGTGACAATTGACAAGGAGTGTACCAAGAACGACATCCGGATCATCATGAGCGTCTTTAGCTGAGACGTGATGCACACGTCCACGTTCAGTGGGGGCTGACTTGACACTGATCATCTTGCGTGATGGCTTAACACAGCCAACAGTCTTCTCGGGCTGGGGTGGAGCATAACTAGTCTGAGAACAGTCACGTGCATAGTGTCCTGGCTTCCCGCATGTGAAGCAAGTCCCTGAGGTTGGACGGGGACCCGCACTGACAAGCGGTCTACCAGTAGGCCTGGGTGGAACATATGGCTGAGCTGGGGGAGGCACCACATGGGATGGCCTCGGTGCATATCCGGAAGGAAGAGCGGAGTTTGGAACCCAAATCCGGCGCTTTTGAGAACTAGAACCAGAGGAAGATCCCAAATCACGGGTGTGCTTACGAGACTCCTCGTAAGTGAGCTGAGCTGTCTCTGCATTAAGGGCCTTGTTCACAAGGGCTTGGAATGTATCACAATGATGCAGGTGGAGATCACGACGCAACTTGGGGTTGAGACCCTTCCGGAACCTAGCTTGCTTCTTGGCGTCCATGGACACTTCTTCTGTGGCATAGCGGGCAAGGTTCTCGAACTCTCTGTTGTAAGCATCAACAACCATCTTACTCTGGGTGAAACTACAGAACTCTTCTCTCTTGCGATCGATGAGGGCTTCAGGAATGTGATGCTCGCGAAAAGCCTCAGTGAAATCTCTCTAGGTAGGATTCTGGCCAGCTGGAAGCATAGCCTCATAGTTCTGCCACCAAAGACTAGCAGGACCTTCCAGGTGGTATGTGGCATAAGTGACCTTGTCATCTTCAGCTACGCTCGCGGAACGCAGCTTATGAGTGATGCTACGGAGCCAGTCATCTGCATCGAGTGGCTCGATGGAATGATGAAAGGTGGGTGGGTGCAAGCGAATGAAGTCATGAATGGTCGCAGACTTATTGGACCGATGTGCGGTGTTCTCCTCGATACGTGCCAACAAACGGTTAGACTCACGCTTGTTCCTCTCCATTTCTAACATGAACTCTGTCAACGAAGGCGGGTCGGGAGGATCCTCATCCCTACCATCTTCATGGTTCTGGCTATGAATAATAGAACTTGATGACATCCTGAGAAACGAAACCAGGGACGAAGTCAGCATCAACTATAGACTGTAGAATGTAGGACAAGGAATTAGTATCTCTCGAACTCCTAGGGAAATTCCGGCAGCATAACGGCAGTAAAATGCTCAGAATGAGACATCCTACTAAAAATGGGGTGGTAACATACTCATCAGCATTACTCAAGGTTCTGAGATCATACTAAACAGACTACACCGGAAATACTCAAAACTGGGGTATGACTCTGATCAACCAATCCTATGGGACTACGGAGTAGTAACACGTGATCCTGATAGACGGAAGAGAAAGCCTAGTTCCTTAACCCCGTAGGAAAGATAGGATGACTCAGATCAGAAGGCCATGAGGTATAAGGAGTAAAAAGAGCCTTACGTTCCTTCCCACAATCAATTCCCTTACATAACTAAAGAATTTCTAGACTCAACTTCGACCAGTTTGGCTTGGTAATCCTACAGGCAGTCAGGCTCTGATACCAAGGCTGTCAGGACCCCGACTCAATGCCACATCGATCTAGCATGTAACACCTCATATCACTTTGCGGCCTCACGCACGGTATCCCCACGGGTGTCGCCTTACCTTTGCCCGGGACCGTTTGCGCCTTTTGGCACACGTATATGACAGTGTCGCTAGCATCCATATGATAAGGAGCCCGGGCTGACATGGCTAGTCGTAAACCCAAAGTGGCACTAACTTACAGGGACAGGCATCCATGACCCAGCATCGAACGTGTCGGTCATCAGCGAGTGAATCCAGGCTGTAGCACTGGGCTAACAGGACTCCGGTGAACCGGGCTGTAGCGGGCTAACAGGACTCCGGTATTCATCGCGTGACATTTCCCCGAAGGGACAGACACAGGAACGAAGAAGGACACATGCCGGCCAGCCTAAGTGTTCTAGAGCAGTAGCAAGCTACCAGGGCTCAGAGGAAACACTAGGAGACATTTCCCGGTAAGAGAGGCTACTAAGGATAAACAACTAGATAGTCAGATCCCACACATAGCAATACACATTACACGTACGCATAACATGCAAGTATGTGTTGTACAACATGGCATCACAGCATAACTCAACAACTCATATAGATAAAGGCTCAGAAGAGCCATCATAGCATTTATTACAAACAGGGGTCACAAGACCCATCATACAGAGCAATCAAGCAACAAGCGGAAGCATTACATGTCTGAGTACAGACATCTATAAATGAAAAAGGCTGAAAGCCTGACTATCTACATCGTCCGATCAAGATCGTAGCTGAGGTACAAGCTACTCGTCGAAGTCCACGAGAACACTATTAAGACCGAAGTCTCCGCTGCAAAAACATAAATAAAGCAACATGGGTACAAAGGTACTCAGCAAGACTTACATCAGATCCTATCATACATGCATGTTTATCAAGAGGGTAATGTGGGGTTTAGTTGCAGCAAGCCAGCTTTGACTCTGTGGCTATCCTGTTCTACGACTACCAGAAACTCTTGAGGTGATATGGCGCACACGAGTCCACTAATCACCACACAATACACTACTATGGATTCATCCCCGTCTCCCTACGAGAAGGCCATCCATAGCACTCACACTTGTCTTGAGCATTTTAGAGTATCCACTTCAAGTTGTCTATGTACCATGTAAGCATCCAAGAAGTCCATAACCGCGGACCCGGCTATTCGAATAGATCATGTTAACCCTGCAGGGGTGTACTTCTTCACACACGCTCTCGCCACTTACCGCCATGTACACGTCATGTATCTCGGCCACCTTCAAGCGGAAGCCTGGCGAGGGTGTCGGCCACGACCTGAATAACCACACAAGACTCTAGCCCAGGTTTATCGCCTATTCGGGTTCCATCCGCAAGGAGATCCGGCCGGGGTGTCGCTCACGGCCCCAAACGATGTGTGCAGGGTTCCCGAGCCCACCATCTGGGTGCCACTCGGTACACCAGGCCACGTGTGCCTAGTCTGTCCCAAGCCCACCCTGCCGGGTGCCACTTGGTAGAAAAATAGCACTACCTACAAACACCAGAAACTAGTTGCGACTCCTGGACAGAGACCAAGTTGGTTAATAAGTCGAGAGGGGCACTTAAGCATTCCAATGTGTGGTAGTATCAAGTCATTGGACAACATACATAGAACTCAGTGCTTAAGGACGGTTCCAGTGAGACAACCCACCATGTACTCCTACATGGCCTCTCACCGCTACCTTTACCAAATCGTGTTCACACACTTCACTCTCAGCATCAGAACATATTGTAACACTCCAATTCATTCCCAATGAACCAGACCTGACACAACTCTAAGCAATAGCAGGCATAGCATGGTAGGAACACAACATGGCTCAATCAACTCCTACACATGCTAGTGGGTTTCAACTATTTACTGTGGCAATGACAGGTCATGCAGAGGAATGGGTTCAACTACCGCAGCACAAAGTAGAAGATGAACCGTTGTTGTCCTAATGCAATAACTGAGAGCAGGAGCGAGAGAGTAGGGTTTTATCGAAATGAACAAGGGGGTTTTCTTGCCTGGTAAATCAATAAGGGAGGCACTGCTTCACAGACAGGTACTCTGGAACGGTCTCCGGAGCAAGACCTATCGAGAAGGAACGGTGCCAACAATCAATACACAAGCATATGCAACAATATGATGCATGAACATGGCATGAAGATGTGATGTTGTTTGGGCTAATGCAACTAGTACTCATTTGGTTTGAAGTCCATTTGAACCATAAGCTCAAATGCACTTCCAAAGTAGGCTCTTATATATGCCATAATGTGTTTTCTCATATACAGCATGTATAAGTTGGTTTGTCATGCATGAAACTAGCACAGATGGAAAGGTTGCATTTTTCTGATAATTTTTCATATAAAAATTATTTTAATCTGTGATACGGTTGAATTGATATGAATTTTTGAAGTTTAAATCAATTTCTGGAATTTCCTGAATTATTATAATTCCAGAAAATATATATTGCGCCAGCATGACGTCAGCACGACGTCAGCAGTCAACTGCGGCTGACTGGGTCAAACCTGACGTGTGGGGTCCACACGTCAGTGACAGGGGGTTAAACAGGGTTAGTTTAATCCTAATTAAAAAGGTTAGTGGCGCTGGGGCCCACTGTCAGTGTCATGGTTAAATAACAGAGGTTAATTAAATTTAAACTAATCCTAAACTAGAATTAGCAGGGACGGGCCCCACTTGTCATTGAGCCAGGGGAGGTCAAACCCCCTGGTCAACTGGGGCTAACACGCCGGTGTTTAGCCGCCGGCGGCAGCAAACACGGCGGAGGGCGCGGGATTGCCACTCCGGCGCCCAATCAAGCAGCGGAGGGCACGGGCGGGAAGCTGGGGCTCGCGCGCATCCACTGGTGCCCTTTCACCGGAGACGGCCTAAATCGACGGCGACGACCACTTGGGCGGCGACCGGAGTTCGGGCGCGAGCGGGATCGGGCTGCGGGGCACGGGGAGGCCACCTGAGGGGCTCGGTGGCACCCTCGTGGCACCGGGAGCATGATGGGGTGCTCGGTTGCAAGCTGCGGTGGCCAGGGCAACGGCGGCGACATGAACAGCGGCAGGAAGCTTAGGCCGTGGTGGGGAGGAGGGCTACGGCGTGCGGGTGACTAGGCGGAGAGGGGGAAACGGTGGCGGAGCTCACCGCGGTTGCAGCGGGCGTCGAAGCGGGCTCGGGGACGCACTGGAGACGGCGGGGCAGCGATGGGGATCCACGGGGGCCGGCGATGAAGAAGACGACGGTGTCGGCGATGGAGCGCGTCCTTGGTCACTTGGCTCGTCGAGGATGATGCGGACGACGAGGCGGAGCTTCTAGGCTCGGGCGGAGGGCGAGGGGAGGCCGGTGGCCGCGGCAACGGCGAGCGGCGGCGGTGATGGCGCTCCGGTGTGCGAGGGAGAGAGCAGGGGGAGAGGAGGAGGGCGAGGGAGAGTGCGAGAGAGGTCGGGGCGGCGCGTGGCGTCTCCAGAGCATCCAGATGAGGAGGGCAGAGGCAGGCAGTCAGGGAGGCTGGTGGCGTGGCGCGGCGGAGCGCGCGCGCGTCGGGCACGCAGCTGCTTGGCGAGGTGGAGAAGACGACAGAGGAGAAGGCGGGCTGGGCCGCCTGCTGGCTGGGCCGGCCTGCTGCTGCTGGGCTGCACAGGGAGGAGGCCCAGGTAAGTCTCCCTCTTTTATTTTTGTTTTCTAATTTTTTTCTGACATATGTTTTGGTTTAGTAATAATACTAAATCAATTTATTTCCTTATGCCAATTTTTGCAGGAGCTAACTATATTATTCCAGAGCTCCTTTATAAATGGCATAATTTTTGGACAATATTTCATATATATAACAATATATATCCAAGGCAAATAATTATCGGATTAATCCAAATGGCCAAGATTAAATATCCATGAGCTCCTAAAATATTTTTTTGAATTTTCCCTCTGACCAATATTTTCAAAGAGCAACATGAACATTTCCTTGTACCTTTTTGGAGCAATTTTTATTTAGGTCATTTTCAGAGATGATTCTGAGGGTTCCACCAATCCTCATTTCAAATTTAAATGGAATATGAACATGATGCACAAATGACTAGCTAGTCTAGGTCATACCAGACTAGGGATGTGACAGAAGTTCAGTACTCTATATGTGGATCAGACCTGTTACTTTGCTCTGAATGTTGAGCTTTCCATTTAAACGTATGGAATGGGCTGTTATTTTTTTAAATGGGTTGTATTTGACCTCCACGGGTTTAGAGGTTGACTTGTGGGCCTACCAAGTTGACGCGTACACAATCAGGAGATGATTGTACGTGGAGAGGATGACAGCAGCGACCCGCCAAGGTCATGGCAGTATGCAAGCAAGTGCCTCCTTATTTCAAGCCAATAAATAAAATGGCTCCTCCTAGTGGATTTCTGACATCTGGGTCCCATGCCATTGTCAACATAGTCAATAAACGAGAGAATTGCACAACGAGCAGCTGACACCAGGGACCCAACAGCTCGCCCAGTTATTTTTGTTTTGGGTTAATTTGATAAATGCCACTCCAAATCTGGTGTATCCGAGAAATGCCACTGCAATTTCCAAACTTTGAAAAATGTCATTACATGCCATTTCTAGTGGCATTTTTCGAAGTCTGGAGTGGCATTTTTCAAAGTTTGCAAATTACAGTGGCGTTTTTCAAAGTTTGCAAAAATTGCAGTGGCATTTTTCAAAGTTTGGAAATTGCAGTGGCATTTTTATGAATCGCCATAATTGGAGTGGCATTTATATAATTTTTTTTCGAGACGAAAGCAGGGTGTCAACTGGGCTGTGCGGGACACTCTGGCCAGTCTAGACAGCCTTTTCTTTTATGTTTACCATAGACCAACCCAGTAGTTTTTGTTCTTTCTGAAAATGGCTAGCCCAGTTTTTTTGTGATTTGTCAAGTAAGTCGTTTTATCAGGCCTGTTGGGCTGCAAATCTTTCAAGACGAGGAGAGCTTCATTCGGCTGGCCGAGAAAATGGCCTATCAGTAATGAAAAATGGGCTGTACATTTTTAAAACTCATCAAACCGGCAATTAGTTTCAAATATCTTTTTTCATTTCGAGATTTTAAATTGCATTGATTTTTATGCGTGGACAATTTATTGGATTTTATATTAATATACATTTATTTTTAAAATCAGTCTGAATGTGACTCGAAATTTCGGGATTAAAAACAGTTCAAACCGCACCGACATATGCAAAATTTCGTATAATTTTTTAACCGTGGCCACAATATGGGCTGTAATGCTAACAAAAAGAATTTGGGCTCCAAAAAAACCCGTAAGAATTAGCAAATGGGCTGTAAATTATTTGAAATAATGGCAGATGGCATGTATGCTATTTTCCACGGATTTGAGGCTTTCCACAGATGGCCTGTACACTGTTGGATGTCCATCCAACGGCCTTCGTGCTTCTTCAATCTCTGCTCTTCCTGCTCCAGCCGCTCAAACAAGCGCCGGTGGGACTGCCTCCTGCCTCCTCCCCGCGGCCGGCTGTGCTGCCGCGCAGGCCTCACCGCCCCACCGTACTCCCATCGCTGGCCAAGCCATCCCTCTACTCACCCACAGTCCCACACCTGCTGTTATTCTCCGGCGACGCCAGATGAACCAGTAAACCCTCGTACAGTCGTACTCCCCTCTGCATGGGAAACAACTGCCAAGTATTCCCTGCCTCCATGTCGTCCCTTCCTATGTCTCGCCATCGTCCACCACCCTGGTGCTCTCGGCGTGGCGTGGTCAGCGTGGTCAACGACCGACATGCATGTGAAGTGGACTGTATGTGGAGAGGCTGACAGCTGGGTCCATGGCCGCACGCAAGGAAAGGGCCTCTGTATTTTGCGAAAAAAACGTTACCGCCGCTAACAGCTCGTACCCACCAGCTATATCTTCGCACGCAAGGAAGTGCCTCCTTATTTCGCACAAAAAAATGAATACTCCCCCTGCTAGCTGGGACCAGTATAGTGGGCCTACTAAGTTGACGGGGACGAAGGGCTTTGTCAACTTAGTCAATATGCATGATTCTAGCTCGACTGACCGTACGATGTCCATCCAACAGCCGTAGTGCTTCTTCAACCTCTGGTCTTCTTGCTCCAGCCGCCCAAAGCAGCGCCGGTCGTGCTGCCTGCTCCTGCCTCCCGTGGCCGGCTATGCTGCCGCGGAGGCCTCACCGCCCCCATACTACTCCCACCACTGGCCAGACCATCCCTCCACTCCACTCACCCACACCTCCTGTTATTCTGTGGCGACGGCAGCGCAGCCAAACCAGTGAATCCTCGTACTCCTCTCCGCGTGGGCATCCACTACCGCGTCTTCCCCGGCTCCGCGCCGTCCCCTTCCTAGGCCTCGCTGTCGTCCACCGCCGTGGTGCTCTCGGCGCGGAGTGGTCAATGTGGTCAATGACCGAATTCCATCGGAAGAATACTGTACATGGAGAGGCTGATAGCTGGGTCCATGGCAGCCGCAAGAAAGTGCATCCTTTTTACGCGGAAAATAATTATTCCTCCACCTGACAGCAGGGAGCCACCGGACGGGCCACCAGTATTTTGCGAAAAAATGTTTGCCCCTGACTGCTGGGACCTACCGGACGGGCCACCGTATTTCGCGAAAAAAACGTTCCCCCTGCTGTCATCTCGAACCCACCGGAAGTGCCTCCTTATTACGCATAAAAAAAATGAATACCCCCCTTAGCTGGGACCCACCTTGGTGGGAGGCTGACTTGTGGGCCTACTAAGTTGACGGGGACGGAGGGCTTTGTCAACTTAGTCAATATAAACGATTCTAGCTCGAGTGACCGTACGATGTCCATCCAACGGCCGTACTGCTTCTTCAACTTCTGGTCTTCTTGCTCTAGCCGCCCAAAGCAGTGCCGGTCGTGCTGCCTGCTCCTGCCTCCCGTGGCCTGCTATGCTGCCGCAGAGGCCTTACCGCCCCCATACTACTCCCACCGCTGGCCAGACCATCCCTCCACTCCACTCACCCACACCTCCTGTTATTCGGTGGCGACGGTAGTGCAGCCAAACTAGTGAACCCTCATACTCCTCTCCGCGTGGGCATCCACTGCCGCGTCTTCCCTGGCTCTGCATCGTCCCCTTCCTTGGCCTCGCCGTCGTCCACCGCCGTGGTGCTCTCGGCGCGGCATGGTCAATGTGGTCAACGACCAAATTCCATCGGAAGAATACTGTACGTGGAGAGGCTGACAACTAGGTCCACGGCAGCCGGAAGGAAGTGCCTCCTTATTGCGCGGAAAAAAATTATTCCTCCACCTGACAGCAGGGACCCACCGGACGGGCCACCGTATTTCACGAAAAAAATGTTCCCCCTGCTGTCATCTCGGACCCACCGGAAGTGCCTCCTTATTACGCATAAAAAAATGAATACCCCCCTTAGCTGGAACCCACCTTGGTGGGAGGCGACTTGTGGGCCTACTAAGTTGACGGGGACGGAGGGCTTTGTCAACTTAGTCAATATAAACGATTCTAGCTCCAGTGACCGTACGATGTCCATCCAACGGTCGTACTACTTCTTCAACCTCTGGTCTTCTTGCTCCAGCCGCCCAAAGCAGCGTCGGTCATGCCGCATGCTCATGCCTCCCGTGGCCGGCTATGCTGCCGTAGAGGCCTCACCGCCCCCTACTATTCCCACTGCTGGCCAGGCCCTGCGGCGACGGCAGCCACACACCACAGCCAAACTAGTGAACCCTCGTACTCCTCTCCATGCGGGCTTCCACTGCCGCGTCTTCCTGACTGCTTGGACCCACCAGCTACATCTTCACATGCAAGGAAGTGTGTCCGGGCAAAAAAAATGATTCGCCCCCCTGACTGCTAGGCCCACCAGCTACATCTTTGCACGCAAGGAAGTGCATCCGAAAAAAAAACGATTCGCCCCCCTGATTGTTGGGACCCACCAGCTACATCTTCGCACGCAAGGAAGTGCGTCCGAAAAAAAGTGATTCGCCCCCCCCCCCCCGACTGCTGGGACCCACCAGCTCCATTTTCGTACGCAAGGAAGTACATGACAGTCGGGACCCACCTGGTCGAAGCGTATGTAGCATTGTCATACTGGTCGCGAACGTGTACGTACATATATACTGGTGGATGTAGAGGCACACACGTGTCATGGCAGAGGCGCGCACGTAGCATGTACATGTACGTACAACGGCCAGTGTGCAAGAAAGAAAATACGGCCACGTATGCGTACATACGGGCGGGGTCTCGAACGCCTACTCGTGCATACGTACGGCCAGGGCTCGTGTACATGGCTGGGTCGGAACGGAGAAACATCGTTGTCGTCGTGTTCATGGGGAGCCAGCCGGCTTGGTCGGAATGAAATGCGTCGTCGTGTTCATCGGGAGGGCTTGGATGGAATAGATGATGGAAACGAGGCCTGGCATACCGCAGAACGGAGGAAACGGCCTTGTGTTCGACCGACCATGTTCGAAACGGGATCCTGTTCATCGAGAGGGGTGTGGCGTACCGCAAAATGGAGGAAACTGACCTCCTACAGTCAAAATGGGGGTCCTGTTGATCGGGAGGGGTGTGGCGTACCGCAAAACGGACGAAACGGACTTGTGTTGGAGCGCTACGGTCGAAACGGGGGTCCTGTTCATCGGGAGGGGTGTGGCGTACCGCAAAACGGAACTCCACGGGATACTGTTCATCTCCACCGTCGACCTCCTCCAGCCTCCACGGGCTACTGTTCATCCATCGTCGACCTCCTCTAGCCTCCACCAGCGACTATTCATCCACGGGCTCCTGTTCATCCAGCCTCCACCACGCGCTACTCCACCGGCTACTGTTCAACCACCCCTCTCCACGGGCTCCTGTTCGACCACCCCTCCACGGGCTACTATTCATCCACCCCTCCACCTTCTATTGTTCATCCAGCCCTCCACGGGGTCGTCCTGTTCATCCAGCCCTCCACGGGGTCCTGTTCATCTAGCTCCAACCGGCTCGATCGATCGGGGTCCTGTTCATCCAGAGGCAACGCCATTGGTCCTGTTCATCCACTCCCATCGCTCACTATTCATCAACCCCCCCACCCCCGCAACACTCACTGTTCATCCAGAGAGGCGGCATCGATCGGCTTCAGTTAGCAGCAGTAGCAAAGGAATCGCTCGATTGGGTTCAGTTAACAGCCATCAATCGATCGCTCGGGTTCAGTTAGAGCCCAACGCCTCGCTCGGGTTCAGTTAGAGCCAATGCCTCGCACACACGCGCGTACATGTACGAAAGAAACGCACATCGCTCGGCCCCCGACCACCCACCGTAACCGGAAATTCCCCGAAATTTTCCTCGCCCTCGCTTCTACCATGGTTTTTTCCGTCATGGACGGCCCAAAGAATGTCATGCAGCTGCATCTCCGGCCCGCCCAGGATGAAAAGCCCATTTTCTGTCATGATTTTTTGTCATAGAAGTAGGAGCCCACCACATCTATGATGATACCGGGTTTTGTCACAATTATCGTCATAGAAGTGTCATATGTATGACAGAAAAAAATTTTGTTCGGCCCAAAATGTCACGGATGTGTCTTTTTTTGTAGTGCAACAAAGTAGAGGACGTCTAACTTGTTTTTGTAGTGCTTGTTGTGATGTGATATGGTCTACATGATGTGATATAAATTGTTGTATGAGATGATCATGTTCTATAACAGAGTTATCGACAACTAGCAAGAGCCATATGGTTGTCGCTTTATTGTATGAAATGCAATCGCCATGTAATTGCTTTACTTTATCACTAAGCGGTAGCGATAGTCGTATTAGCAATTGTTGGCGAGACGACAATGATGCTACGATGGAGATCAAGGTGTCAAGCTGGTGACGATGGAGATCATGACTGTGCTTTGGAGATGGTGATCAAAGGCACAAGATGATGATGGCCATATCATGTCACATATTATGATTGCTTGTGATGTTTATCTTAATGCTTCTTATTTTTCTTAGTACGGCGGTAGCATTATAAGATGATCCCTTACTAAAATTTCAAGGTATAAGTGGTCTCCCTGAGTATGCACCGTTGTCACAGTTCTTCGTGCTGAGACACCACATGATGATCGGGTGTGATAAGCTCTACGTTCTCATACAATGGGTGCAAGCCAGTTTTGCACGTGCGGAATACTCGGGTTAAACTTGACGAGCCTAGCATATGCAGATATGGCCTCGGAACACTAGAGACTGAAAGGTCGAGCGTGAATCATATAGTAGATATGATCAACATAGAGATGTTCACCATTGAAAACCACTCCATCTCACGTGATGATCGGACATGGTTTAGTTGATATGGATCACATGATCATTTAGATGACTAGAGGTATGTCTATATAAGTGGGAGTTCTTAAGTAATATGATTAATTTAACTTTAATTTATCATGAACTTAGTCTTGATGATGTCTACTACACAACCTTCTTCTTGTCGACGTTGTTGGGCCTGCAAGTGCACATGTTTGTAGGACAGTAGCAAATTTCCCTCAAGTGGATGACCTAAGGTTTATCAATCCGTGGGAGGCGTAGGATGATGATGGTCTCTCTCAAACAACCCTGCAACCAAATAACAAAGAGTCTCTTGTGTCCCCAACACACCCAATACAATGGTAAATTGTATAGGTGCACTAGTTCGGCGAAGAGATAGTGATACAAGTGCAATATGGATGGTAGATAAAGGTATTAGTAATCTGAAATTATAAAAACAGCAAGGTAGCGAGCGATAAAAGTGAGTGTAAACATTATTGCAATGATAGGAAACAAGGCCTAGGGTTCATACTTTCACTAGTGCAAGTTCTCTCAACGATAATAACATAGATAGATCATATAACAAGCCCTCAACATGCAACAAAGAGTCACTCCAAAGCCACTAATAGCAGAGAACAAACATAGAGATTATGTTAGGGTATGAAACCACCTCAAAGTTATTGTTTCGGATCGATCTATTCAAGAGTTCGTACTAGAATAACACCTTAAGACACAAATCAACCAAAACCCTAATGTCACCTAGATACTCCATTGTCACCTCAAGTATTTGAGGGCATGATTATATGATATGCATCACACAATCTCAGATTCATCTATTCAACCAACACAAAGTACTTCAAAGAGTGCCCCAAAGTTTCTACCCGAGAGTCAAGAATGTGTGCCAACCCCTATGCATAGGTTCATGGACGGAACCCGCAAGTTGGTCACCAAAACATACATCAAGTGGCACGTGAAATCCCATTGTCACCACAGATAAACACGGCAAGACATACATCAAGTGTTCTCATAAAAGACTCAATCCGATAAGATAACTTCAAGAGGTAAACTCAGTTCATCACAAGAGAATAGAGGGGGAGAAACATCATAAGATCCAACTATAATAGCAAAGCCCTGGATACATCAAGATCGTGCCATAGAAAGAACATGAGAGAGAACATGAGAGAGAGAGAGAGATCAAACACATAGCTACTGGTACATACCCTCAGCCCCGAGGGTGAACTACTCCCTCCTCGTCATGGAGAGTGCCAGGATGATGAAGATGGCCACCGGTGATGGGTTCCCCCTCCGGCAGGGTGCCGGAACAGGCTCCTAAGAGGTTTTTGGTGGCTACAGAGGCTTGCGGCGGTGGAACTCCCGATCTATCTTGATTTTCAATGGTTTTAGGGTACGTAGGCTTATATAGGCGAAAGAAGTCGGTCGAGGGGTGCTCGAAGGGTCCACGAGATAGGGGGTGCACCCAGTAGGGGGCGGCACACCTCCCTATCTCCTGGGCTCCTCGAGTATCTTCTGACGTGAACTCCAAGTCTCCAGGATGATAATCTTCCAAAAAATCATGTTGTCGAAGGTTTCATTCCGTTTGGACTCCGTTTGATATTCCTTTTCTTCATAATACTGAATCAAGCAGTAAAACATTAATATGGCCTGGGCCTCCGGTTAATAGGTTAGTCCCAAAAGTAATATAAAAGTGTATAATAAAGCCCGTAATCATTCAAAACAGATAATAAAATAGCATGAATGCTTCATAAATTATAGATACGTTGGAGACGTATCACCTGATAGTATTTTGCAAATTATGTTGTAGATCAATAGCTCGCGTTGTAGCTTCCCTATGTTTTTTAGATGTTCCTAGAGAAAACTAAGTTGAAAGATGATAGTAGCAATGATGCGGACTAGGTTTGTGATCTGAGGTTTATCCTCATTGCTGCACAGAAGAATTATGTCCTTGATGCACCGCTAGGTGACCGACCTATTGCAGGAGCAGATGCAGACGTTATGAACGTTTGGCTAGCTCAATATGATGACTACTTGATAGTTTAGTGCACCATACTTTACAGCTTAGAACCGGGACTTCAAAAACGTTTTTGAATGCCACAGAGCATATGAGATGTTCCAAGAGCTGAAATTGGTATTTCAGACTCATGCCAGTGTCGAGAGGTATGAAACCTCAGACAAATACTTCGCCTAAAAGATGGAGGAGAATTTCTTAGCTAGTGAGCATGTGCTCAGAATGTCCGGGATACTACAATCGCTTGAATCAAGTGGGAGTTAATCTTCTACGTAAGATAGTGATTGACAGAGTTCTCTAGTCACCATCACCAAGTTACTGGAACTTCGTGATGAACTATAGTATGCAAGGGATGATGAAAACAATTCCCGAGCTCTTCGTGATGCTGAAATCGACGAAGGTAGAAATCAAGAAAGAGCATCAAGTGTTGATGATTGACAAGACCACTAGTTTCAAGAAAAGGGCAAAGGGAAGAAGGGGAACTTCAAGAAGAATAACAAGCAAGTTGCTACTCCCGGGAAGAAGCCCAAGTGTGGACCTTTGCCTAAAACTGAGTGCTTCTAGTGCAAAGGGGTTGGTCACTGGAAGCGGTTCTGCCCCGAATATTTGGCGGATAAGAAGGATGGCAAAGTGTATATTTGATATACATGTTATTGAGGTGTACCATCCTAGTGCTTGTAGTAACCCCTCGGTATTTGATACCTGTTCGGTTGCTAAGATTAGTAACTCGAAACAAGAGTTGCAGAATTAACAGAGACTAGTTGAGGGTGAAGTGACGATGTGTGTTGGAAGTGGTTCCAAGATTGATATGATCATCATCGCACACTCCTTATACTTTCCCGATTAGTGTTGAACCTAAATAAATGTTATTTGGTGGTTGCGTTTAGCATGAATATGATTAGATCATGTTTATTGCAATGCAGTTATTCATTTAAGATAGAGAATAATTGTTATTCTGTTAACAAGAATAAAACCTTCTATGGTCATACACCCAATGTTGATGGTTTATTGAATCTCGATCGCAATGATATACGTATTCATAATATTGATGCCAAAAGATGCAAAGTTGATAATGATAGTGCAACTTATTTGTGGCACTGCCATTTGGGTCATATCGGTGTAAAGCACATGAAGGAACTCCATAATGATGGACTTTTGGAATCACTTGATTATGAATCATTTGATACTTGTGAACCGTGCCTTATGGGCAAGATGACTAAAACTTCGTTCTCCGGAACAAGGGAACGAGCTAGTAACTTATTGGAAATAATACATACCGATGTATGCGGTCCAATGAGTGTTGATGCTCATGGCGGGTGAGGGAGTCCTGGACTAGGGAGTGTCCGGATAGCCGAACTATCATCATCGGTCGGACTCCAAGACTATGAAGATACAAGATTGAAGACTTCGTCTCGTGTCCGGATGGGACTTTCCTTGGCGTGGAAGGCAAGCTTGGCGATACGAACATGTAGATCTCCTACCATTGTAACCGACTCTATGTAACCGTAGCCCTCTCCGGTGTCTATATAAACCAGATGGCTTTAGTCCGTAGGACGAACAACAATCATACCATAGGCTAGCTTCTAGGGTTTAGCCTCCTTGATCTCGTGGTAGATCTACTCTTCTAATACCCACATCATCAATATCAATCAAGCAGGACGTAGGGTTTTACCTCCTTCAAGAGGGCCCGAACCTGGGTAAAACATCGTGTCCCTTGTCTCCTGTTACCATCCGCCTAGACGCACAGTTCGGGACCCCCTACCCGAGATCTGTCGGTTTTGACACCGACATTGGTGCTTTCATTGAGAGTTCCTCTGTGCCGTCGCAATCAGGAGGGATGCCTTTTCCCGTCTTTAAAGACGGCGCCGTTGTCAAGGGAGCTTTGGCCCCCGGCCAAACTATCCAGCTAGGCGGTTTTCTTATGACCGCCTGTTCGGCCGCCGCTCCGACAATGACCTCTTGAGTCATCAAAAGCGATCTTCACGTCAACTCGGAATTCGCTGAGCAGCTAGATCCGATGGAGCTCTCCTCCATAAATGAGCTCTTGGATCGCATCGCCGCCCTGGGAGTCGCCACAGACTATGATCAGATTGGGCTTAAAACCGATCTAAGAGAAATTAACTCTCCCCAGGCTACCCACCATGTTGTCGTGGTAGAGGAACAACGCGGTGACTCTTCCTCTATGTTAAAGAGCAGTTATGTCCGGATTCCCGATCCCTTCACGCCGGATTCCCGCGGAGGGACGGATGTCAATCAAGTACTGAACCTAAAGTCAGGCATTGGACCAGATTTGTTGGATAACATCCAGCAATCCAAGCTTCCAAATCTGGAAACTTCTCGGCCTTTGAGCCTCAGACCGGGCGGGGTTCCGAATTTAATTCCGCCCGCCCACCCAAACATAAGCGATCTATCTCAAATACGGCAAGAGCCCAATGAAACAGTACATCACTACTGGGCCAGATTCCTCCTAGTCATGGACAGGATAAAAGACTGCCGTGATGAAAGCGCAATCTCCATTTTCTGCAACAGTTGCACGGACAAGGGAATCATGAACGCCATAAGTCATCGCGCAGTTACACGCTTCGCCGATCTGGCGACCATACTACAAAAATACTGTGCGATGGAGAGTGCCTGGAAAACCGAAACCAGGTTTTGGGACAATCCGGCCCTGAATACAACCCTAGTTCGAAATAAAAGGGTGCGTCATACTCAAGCACCTGGGTTAAAAACCAAAAAGCAAAAAACCCCTAAAGGGCACGGAACCGTACTGGAGGGATGGCTCAACGGACCCTATAAAATCCACAGTACGGAGGGCGCCACTCCAACACATAGCCTTCGAGCATGTTGGATACTACGGCAGGTGGCCAAAAGTGGCGAAAGCTTTCTAGCCCCGGGCAACCAGCCCAACAGTACCAGTACGGTATTAACAGTCTTCGAGACTTTCGCATCAAATAACATGAGGAAACGAACAATCCGCAGCCTCGCCGAAGTCTACCAAGTAGCAACAACAAATCCATGGAGCGACACGGCTATCACCTTCAATGCCAGCGACGAACCTAAATTCCGAACAGCTCGAGCACCTGCCGCATTGGTCCTCAGTCCGATAGTGGATGGCTTTCGTCTTAGTAAGGTACTCATGGATGGCGGCAGCGGATTAAACCTCATCTACGAGGAAACCCTCCAAAAAATGGAAATTGACCGGAGCCGCATTGAGGAAAAATCACACTAGACGTAGTGTTCGGCTCGCCGGACAATTACAGGTCTGAAGAGGTCACGTTCCAAGTGGCCCCATTCGGCAGCGGATATCACGCCTTGTTAGGGCGAGAGGCATTCACAATCTTCCAAGCTATACCCCATTACGGGTACGTGAAGCTCAAAATGCCCGGGCCCAATGGAATAATCACTCTTGCCAGTGATCCAGATATAGCACTCCGCGCTCAAAATAAGACAGCCGCACTGGCCCTAGAGGCATTATCCGAAGCCCTAGCGGCAGAGGAACTCACTGCGCTGCCTTCCGCGGTGGATAGGGATGATGTGATACTCGATAAGAGGTCTAAGTCCACCTCTTTTAAACCAGCAGACGAAATAGTCAAATTCCAGGTCCATCCAACGGACCCTACAAAGATGGCCTCCATTGGGGCACAATTAAATCCTGATGTAGAAGCCGCACTATGAGAATTCCTTCGGGAAAATTGGGACATTTTTTCCTGGCACCCTTTAGACATGCCAGGAACCCCACGCAGGCTGGCAGAACACAGCCTAAATATCCTAAAAGGATTCAAGCCAGTCAAACGGGCTCTTCGGCGATTTTTCGAACCCAAAAGACAGGCAATGGGAGAGGAGCTAGCCAAACTCTTAGAAGCCAGATTCATCAGAGATATAAAACATCCGGACTGGCTAGCCAACCTGGTAATGGTACCCAAAAAGGACAAATCCTGGCGCCTTTGTGTCGATTTCAAAGACCTTAACAAGGCATGTCCAAAGGACCCTTTCCCTCTCCCTCGCATTGACCAAATCATCGACGCCACCGCAGGGCACGATTCATTGTGCTTCTTCAACGCATACTCCGGATACCATCAAATCAAGATGGCGGAAAAAGACCAGGCCGCCACGGCATTCATTACTCCGTACGGACCATTCTGCTTCAACACAATGCCCTTCGGACTCAAAAACGCCGGCGCAACATATCAGCGCATGATTCAGACATGTCTGGCCACCCAGATAGGCAAAACAGTGGAGGCGTACGTAGACGATGTGGTCGTTAAGACCAAACATGTCGAAACTCTAATAGACGATTTAAGGCTTACATTCGACAACCTCCGAGCATACAACATTAAGCTCAACCCGGAAAAATGTGTTTTCGGCGTACCAGCCGGAAAGCTCTTGGGCTTCATTGTATCCGATAGAGGAATTGAAGCAAACCCAGCCAAGATCCGGGCTCTGTCACAATTGGATATCCCAAAAGACCTCAAACAAATACAAAAATTGACGGGATGCGTGGCGGCTCTAAGCCGCTTCATCTCCCGTTTGGGAGAAAAGGCGCTGCCCCTCTATCGCCTCCTCCGGCGCACCGAACACTTTGAATGGACGGATGCTGCCACGACCGGACTCAAAGAAATTAAGGCCATATTGGAAACAAATCCGGTCCTGGCCGCGCCCAACTTGGGTGAGCCTATGCTATTATATATCGCGGCAACACATCAAGTTGTCAGCGCCGTACTCGCCGTCGAACGAGAAACAGAAGGGCAAAAATTCCCTCTTCAAAAACTAGTGTACTACGTATCCACTGTCCCACATTATCAAAAGATAGCGTATGCGGTGTTCATGGCATCCCGGAAGCTGCGACACTACTTTCAAGAGTGTTCCATAATGGTGGCCTCCAAAGTACCTCTCAACGATATTATAAATAATCGCGACGCGACGGGCAGGATTGCAAAATGGGCCATTGAGCTCTTACCATTTGACATAACATACAAGCCACGGCGAGCTATAAAGTCGCAAGTTTTGGCTGACTTCATCACCGAATGGACCGAAGCCGAACTCCCTAAAGAGTACGACGCATACTCCAATTGGATCATGCATTTTGACGGCTCCAAAATGTTGGCTGGCTTGGGGGCTGGCGTCGTCTTGACGTCCCCAACCGGAGACACAGTCCAATACGTACTTCAAATAATGTACATGGATTCCAACAATGCAGCCGAATACGAGGCCCTTCTACATGGCCTCCGGATGGCAATCTCCATGAGTATTCAACGCCTAGAGGTGCGCGGGGATTCAAACCTCGCAATATCCCAAGTAAATGGAGACTTTGATGCCAAAGATCCGAAAATGGCAGCCTACCATAACGCCGTCCTAAAAATGTCAGCCCGGTTCGAAGGACTCGAATTCCACCATGTAGCCCGGGATAATAACCAGGCAGCAGACGTGTTGGCACGCATCGGCGCAAAACGCGACGCCGTCCCTCCAAACATCTTCCTGGAACGGCACTTTAAGCCATCCGTATTATGGGAAGAGGAGTCCGGAAATAAAAACCCGGAACCAACTGCACCACCCAACACAGAACATTCTGACACAATCGGTGGCTCAGCCAATGAAATAACACCTTCAGCCCACGAAATAATGGCAGTAATTGCCCCATGGACGGAACCATTCCTAGCCTACTTAATCAGGCAGGAACTTCCCGAAGACCAAAATGAGGCCCGCTGCATAGTTCGGCGATCTAAAGCCTACAAGGTCCATGAGGGAGAACTTTATAAGAAAAGCACAACCGGAGTCCTTCAAAGGTGTATCTCCGAAGAGGAAGGGCGAAATCTCCTGGCTGAAATTCACGCCGGACTCGGCGGGCACCACGCTGCAGCCCGGGCCCTTATAGGCAAGGCCTTCCGTACAGGATTTTATTGGCCGACAGCCCGGGCAGATGCTCAGGACTTAGTCCAACGATGCGTTGGTTGCCAGCTCTTTCCTAATCAAAGCCACATGCCACCCACCGCCCTCAAAACTATACCCATCACTTGGCCGTTTGCGGTCTGGGGGCTTGACATGGTTGGACCCCTTAAAGGGGGAACCCACAAGCACAAATACTTATTGGTCATGGTGGACAAATTCACCAAATGGATAGAGGCCAAGCCGGTTAAAACGGCAGAATCCGGACCTGTGATAGACTTCATATCCGGGGTAGTACACCGTTTTGGCGTCCCCCATAGCATCATCACTGATAACGGCACGAATTTCACGTCCGACGAGGTTAAACTCTGGTGCAAAAACATGGGCATCAAGCTCGACTACGCTTCAGTCTACCACTCTCAAACTAACGGTCAAGTGGAACGAGCAAATGGTCTAATCATGAGCGGCATTAAACCCAGATTAGTGCGGTCCCTCACGGAATCTAACACGCACTGGGTAGAGGAGCTCGACTCCGTACTCTGGGGGCTGCGGACCACGCCAAACCGCACTACTGGATTCACACCAGTTTTGCCCTGCGATATAATTCATGACTCACCTCGCGTGCGCATGTACGAAGAAAGAGAAGCCGAGTTGGATCGGCAGGATAGTTTGGACGCCTTAGAGGAGGAGCGCGACGTGGCAAAATCCCGTTCCGCATTCTATCAGCAGCAGGCTCAAAGATATCAAAGTAGAGAAGTACGGGCCAAAACTTACAATGTTGGCGAGCTAGTTCTACGCCTGCCGGACAAGAAAAAGGACAAACTTAAGCCCAAGTGGGAAGGTCCCTTCATCATCGACCAAGTCCTTACCGGCGGTGCATACCGTCTACGCAACGCATCTAACAACCGACTCGAGCCAAACCCATGGAACGCAGCCCGTCTCCGAAGATTCTAGCCTAGCGTCGGACTCAGAGTTCGTCTCCTTCCTCCGTCCACCTTTCATATTTTTTTCACTGTGTTTGTTTTCCCTCCTTTTTCCTCCCTATTTCAGTACAAGCCTCTTGAGGGCTGATCTGCGCTTTGTTCGCACTCACTCGATGTGCTACTCGCACTCGTTATACCTGGGGGCTTCTTTAACAGAAGCTTATTTATAAGGGCTCAATGCCCAACACATGTGTCATACTTCCGCATGTACCTTTTACTCACCATTATATGCATTATGACCTAAGTTTTGGCCAAGCCGGGTTAGCTGGCTCCTGTGCTTACCCCCACGTTCCCGATTGTTCGGCTAGGAGGTAAAGGGAGCACCTCTGCGATTGTTACTGCCGGGTCAGCCGAATGTGTACCTCAGACTGGGTGAAGCCGAAGGCTAGCGTTCTTAAGGGAATATTCGGTCGGTGACCTGAAAGATGATTTATTACTTATTTATTTATCTGCCCCCAGATGCTTTTTCTGCTCTTTTCGCAGTCCGGTCATGCACTTTAGGGCATGCCTCCCAACGAAAGGAACCCCTAACGGAACTATTCTCCCTGAAAGATGTTTCTTACTAACCATGTAATATAACATAGCTAGTTGGGCACTTGTCTGATAAAGCACTTATGACCCCTACGCCTTGTCTTCATGCATGACCCGGTTTTCCTTTTTTATAACCGTAAGGGTATTCGGACACACTCTGGACTGTTGGGTCCCGAGGTTGAAGCGAAAAGGTCTGCAAAGACAAACGATCTACAATCCGGCTAGAAGGCATTTTACATGTCATTTTAAATTACATCGTCAAACTGACTAATTGTACTCCTCTTCAATCCCATCTAACAGGCTGTCTAATTTACAGTCCTGTTGGGAATATTTCACAGCCAACTCTACTTGGCCGTACATCAGGCTCACAGGGATCTCCTTCCCATCGGGCCCCGCAGGTCCGACCTCGACCATGTGGTTTGGATCAGCCTTCGGGTACTGCGTCTTCACCATGGACCAGGCCTCCCTGGCGCCTTGACGGCAGGCCGATATCTTCCACAGATGGAGACACCGTCGTACTCCCTGAAGCTTCTCAGCAAGCCCTCCAAGACCCTCGGGTAGGGAGACGGAAGGCCATAAGGCCTGAACGACGCCGCTCATCGCCTGCCGTACACGTTCGTGCAGTTGCAGCAGCTCGGGAAGAGGGTCTCCCGTGGAACCAGGCATCTCCTCCGCCTGACGACCCGTGAGCACACCTAAAAGACACATTTCTGTCAATCGACTTCCTCGCCAAACTCTTCTTTTCAAAAGAGTTTGCTCAAGCACTTACTATAAATGTCGCGACGAAGCCGCCGATTCTCCTTTACGGAGTTAGACAGTTGGACCCGAACATCTTTTAGTTCTTCGCCCAGCTGGGTGTTGGCATCTTGGAGTTTGTTCCTCTCCTGCTGCACCCTCATAAGCACCTTCTCGCCGGCCTTCAGCTGGCGCAGTAGATGCTGCTTGTCCGGATCTAGTCCGGCACCCTCTGCAATATTATTCTCAGACTATGCACACGCCGCACTTCATAAACTATTTCTCTTTTCGAAATATGAATTACCAGAGGGGGTCTCTGTGGCTCCGTCGGCAACGGCTAGTGCGGCCTCAAGTTGGGCCTTGCATTCTTGAAGCTCTTGGGACAGGTGGGTATTCTTCTCTGTAAGATCCTGCATAACAAATGATCCTTAAATCAGTTAGTTTAACTATTTTAAGTCTCGGGGGCTACTGGCATATATAACTATTAAAATTCCTCACCCGTATGTCTTTTACATACTGCTCCGTGGCTCTGGTTAAACCATCTTGAGCAGCACGGAGGTGCACGTCTCCTGCATTAAAGGCATTCAACGCCTCTGGGGAGAAACACGCGTCATGAAGAACTGTCCGACGGCGCCTGTGATTCATGGCGCTCTCCACCTCAGATCTGGTGGCGGACAACCTGTCGGCATCCTCCGTTGGAGGAGCATCCGGCTCGCGCCTTGCACTCGCCTCCCTCTCTAGACCAGGCGTTGGAGCCTGGCTGGCGGAGGCTTGGTTGGCAACCTCTCCGGACTCAGTCCGGTGAGTGCTCTTTCTCCTGGAAGAATCATGAGCATTAATATACCTCCCAGGAGTCTTTCCCTTAAAAGACAATGGTGCGCCATACCTTTGCGGCGACACTTTGATTCGCGCCGCACTCCTCTTCCGCCTGCTGGGCCGCACTGACCTTGGTTGGTCGGTCGCCGCGGGCTCGGCTTCTCGTCGTTAAGGCACCTCCTGCGAAGCACCGTTGGTACATGGTGGTCAGGACTTCGGTCGTACTCACCTGGGAAGCCGGGGATAAACCGGGGTAGTCAGCCGTAATGGCGACTAGATCATTGTCTATGCTGGGCTGGTGGAACACCCCGTCAATCAGTTTCACCGTTATGTCCGGATCCTCTCCGGAGGCCGGATCAAGGGATCTTCCCAGATCCTCGGGTTGCGGAGTCGGGCTTTCTATGCCCTCCACATCCCGGCGCAGTTCCTGCGTCAAAATCATAAAGTAAGACACTTATCTTTGAAGGCACGGATCAGATATATAAACGTCCGCTTACCCAGCTCCGAGGGTTATTCATGGAGAATCCATTCAATGGACTCGTGCGGAGGAAGTCCTCCTTCTCCCCCTTGTACAAGCCGGATAGGATCTTCACCAGATCGGCGGCCGATCCCGGCCCCTTGCGGCCATGACGGGTGGCGTCATTCTCCCCGTTGAAATCCCACATGGGGTGGCCCCTATATTGGAGCGGCTGCACCCCTCGCGTAATGCATGTGGCCATGACTCCAATCATGGTTAATCCAGAATGGGCCAGTAACCGTATCCGGCCCATCAGATAGTGGACGCTCCTATCATCTTCCCGTTGAGGGCTCCGCGGGCGCCAACTCAGGTGTTTCTTCAGAGGAGCGTTGCTAAACTCCGGGAGGCCAATCCAAACTGGATCCGGCAGCGGGGCGTCTTCCATATAGAACCACTCCGAAGGCCAGTCTTCGGACGCCTTCTTCGGGGTTCCGGATAGATATCCGGTCCCGGCGATGCGCCATATTTCGGCTCCGCCCACTTGATATATTGACCCCTCGTGAGAACGAGGTACGAGGCAAAACAGTCTCTTCCACAGCGCAAAATGGGGCTCGATGCCCAAGAACAGCTCGCAAACAGCTACAAAGCCCGCGATGTGCAAAATGGAGGCAGGTGTGAGGTGGTGAAGTTGGAGTCCGTAGAACTCCAGGAGCCCCCGGAGAAACGGATGTATGGGAAATCCAGTCCCCTTATTAAGTAGGGGACAAAGCATACCCGCTCTCCTTTGGAGGGATTGGGGATGCTCTCCGCCTGCTTCCCACCCTTGTAGGTGGCCAGTCCGGCTCGAACCGGAACCATAAAGGCTAGGGGAAGGTATCCCTCTGCTTGGAGCGTCACTAACTCGCTATGCGGGACTGAGCATCTCCTCCAATCTCCTGGCTGAGGACTGGGAGCACGAGAAGAGGAGCCGCGCCGAGTATCCATGTTGGAATGGATTCTTGTCAGATGCGCTTCGATGAATACTTGCGGAAGGAGGATGATGTGATTCGGATCTGGATCCACGCCTCTCTTATAGGCAGCTTATTCGCGCAGCTAGGGGGGTAAAACATAAAAATACCCTGGCTTTTCGCATTCATGCAACACGTGGAAGAAGGCCATTATTGGACGTGGAAGCCAAGGAGCGCAACATTTATGAAGAAACCGGACACTATTCGGCTAACACATGGAACATGGAGGAGAACCCGCCTTGCAAACGCCAAAGACAACATACGCGCCGGACTCGTCGTCATTGAAGCCTGGTTCGGGGGCTACTGAGGGAGTCCTGGACTAGGGGGTGTCCCGATAGCCAAACTATCATCATCGGCCGGACTCCAAGACTATGAAGATACAAGATTGAAGACTTTGTCCCGTGTTTGGATGGGACTTTCCTTGGCGTGGAAGGCAAGCTTGGCGATATGAACATGTAGATCTCCTACCATTGTAACCGACTCTATGTAACCCTAGCCCTCTCCGGTGTCTATATAAACCAGATGGCTTTAGTCCATAGGACGAACAACAATCATACCATAGGCTAGTGTCACGCCCAATATGCGACCCTATCCAAAAGGAACTCGAAGGTCCCACCAAGGATAGACCCGCATATTGAAACGCTTTTGCAAGTTGGATATCATTACATCAACATTACATAAAAGATGGGGATACATACATAAGGCATACAATGCCACTCGAATACAACATCACAATACATAAGAGCATCATCCGACTACGGATGAAACACAAACAGAAACTCAAACGACATCCACCCTGCTATCCCAGGCTACCGACCTGGAACCTATCCCCTGATCGAAGAAGAAGCAGAAGAAGAACTCCAAGACAAGCAAACATCGCTCTCGCGTCAAGATCATCGTATAACCTGTACCTGCAACTGTTGTTGTAGTAATCTGTGAGCCACGAGGACTCAGCAATCCCATTACCATGGGTATCAAGACTAGCAAAGCTTAAAGGGAAAGGAAGGGGTATAGTGGTGAGGCTGTAGCAGCGACTAAGCATAATATGGTGGCTAACATATGCAAATAAGAGCAAGAAGAGAGCAAATGGAATGGTCGTGAAACTAGCAATGATCAAGAAGTGATCCTGAACTCCTACTTACGTCAAACATAACACAGAAACCGTGTTCACTTCCTGGACTCCGCCGAGAAGAGACCATCACGGCTACAGACGCGGTTGATGCGTTTTAATTCGGATCTGGTGTCAAGTTATCTACAACCGGACATTAACAAATTTCCATCTGCCTATAACCGCAGACACGGCTTTCAAAAGATTATACCCTGCAGGGGTGTCCCAACTTAGCCCATGACAAGCTCTCGCGATCAACGAAGGATATACCTTCTCCCAGGAAGACCCGATCAGACTCGGAATCTCGGTTTACAAGACATTTCGACAATGGTAAAACAAGACCAGCAAAGCCGCTCGAATGTGCCGACAAATCCTGATAGGAGCTGCACATATCTCGTTCTCAGGGCACACCAGATTGTCCAAACTTCTGGTAGGCCAGCCCAGAGTTGCCCCTGGTGGCCACCGGCGGCTGACAGGTTGGAACAACACTCACGACGAGCACTGGCCCGGGGGGGTAAAATAAAGATGACCCTCGAGAGTGCGACTCCCAAGGGAAAAAGGGCTAGGTGAGGCAAATGGTAAAACCAATGTTGGGCCTTGCTGGTGGAGTTTTATTCAAAGCAAACTGTCGAGGGGGTCCCATAAATCACCCGACCGCGTAAGGAACGAAAAATTCGGGAACATAACACCGGTATGACGGAAACTAGGGCAGCAAGAGTGGAATAAAACACCAGGCATAAGGCCGAGTCTCCCACCCTTTACCAAGTATATAGATGCATTAATAATATGAGAGATATTGTGATATCCCAACCAAAATCCTGTCCACCATGGAGAAATCTTCAACTTCACCTACAACTAGCAACGCTATAAGAGGGCTGAGCAAAGCGGTAACATAGCCAAGCAACGGTTTGCTAGGAAGGGTGTCAAAGGTTAGAGGTTCATGGCAATTTGGGAGGCTTGATAAACAGGTCATAGGTAGCGCAGCAAAGCGATAGAACGAAGCAACTAGCATAGCAATGATAGTAGTGAGATCCAAGGAAATGGTCATCTTGCCTGAAATCCCGCAAGGAAGAAGAACGAGTCCATAAGAAGACGAACGGATGAAGCCGAACCAAGCGTAGACGAACGAATCCTCACAATCGCAACGGAACAGGAACTATCGAGAAGAAGCACACAACAAGGTAAACACACCACACATGAACAAGGCATGATGCACAACCAAGCATGATGCATGACAAAGCTACATGAAGCTACCCATGGCAAGAGATGATGCAAACAAGAGCAACACATCAAGGCAAGTTTAAATGAGGCCGGGAACAACATATAACAATTCCGGTAAGTCCTCATATGCATATTTCGAAGTTGGTCCAGATCTGAATAAACCTTATGTTCAAGTTGTTAAACAGCAAGTTAAGATGCACAAAGATGATCTACATGAGATTCTAGTCAAGTTACATATAAAGTTCATTTAGTTCGGAGCTACGGCCTAGAAGATATGAGCAATAGAAGTTAAACATGGCATGGATGCAAAATGCATACAAACATCAAGCAAACACCTCAAAACATGGATGCAACATGATAATATAAAACTACATGCAATTCAAAGCAAGTTTCATATAGAGCACACTCAAAACGGAGCAACGGTTCAACACACACACCCTATACAAGTTTAAAGGACAAGCTGTCCAAAACAGCAACTAGGCATATTGCAAGCATCAAAACAACATGCTACAGGACCTCAACAAGAAAACAAAAGGCATGGGCATGATGTACAGGTAAAGCACAACAAAACATGAACACTGAGCTATCTCCAGAAATCACTAGAACATGCTCAAACACACATGGCAAGATTGCAAGTAATAACAATTCAGACTTTGCAGAAAATAACATCAGGTTGCAATGTTCAGAGCTATCAAACAACATGTTACAGGAACTTATCATGGCAAACAAAGGCATGGCATGAATCTACTAATTGCATAGATCAAAAGTCCCTTACTGACCATAAGCCAAAAAGGATCAGAAAATATGATGGCACCCATGTAAACATGGCAAGTTATATTACAGATTCAAACATGGCAGGAACAGAATTATGAAGGCATGTAAAAGAGCTTGTGAAACTCACTACAGAGCAATGCATGGCATGGAAAGGCAACCAACAGTAAGAAGACATGTTTGTGAAGCTAAGCATGGCAAGAGCAAGGTCATAGGGTGCATGGAACACTAGGAAAACACATGGCAACAACTGAACTTAATGTTAACAGGCTGATAGCAACATTATCAACCAACTTTGGAGCAAGATATGAACAAGCTACAGCAAGCTATAATTGCAACCAGGGGCATGGATGGATAGAGCATGACATGTAGAACAAAAGATATTTAGTGAACATCTCCAGATTATGCATAGAATGACTAGTAGCAACATGTTTATATAGCATCACGAAATAACAGATTCAGCCTAGCAAAACAGCAACAACCAGTACCCTACTTAACAAGCTCGATTCACTCACCACAAATCATTGCATGACAAGATAAGCATAGCATCATCAAGAAGACATGTTTATGTAACAAAACAAGGCAAGAACAAGTCTATAGCATGCAAGGATCAACTACAACAACCTTGGCCAAATTGAATAACATGTAAACAATCTGCAGGAAACATTTTGAAGCAAAAGTAGAGCATGAAAATGACATGTTAGACAACTCCATAATTTCAAATAGAGGCATGTATGGATAGACAATAAGCATATGTTCAAAACACCCTTACTGAAGTATCTCAAAATATGCATGGATCTCTCTGTAGCAACAAGTTTACATGGCATCAAAATAATAGCAGAACAGGGACTAAAATCAGTAACATCACGATGCCTAGTTTGCATGCTTGTGCTAGTCAACACATTGATCACAAAAATACATGGTAAGCACCTCTGTAAAGAAGACATGGCATAGATCAAAACACATGTAGACATCAACCTCATAGGATGCACACATCAATCACGGCAAAAATGACAAAAGAGCTCGTTCTGTTAACAGACAGTAGATAACATCATGAAGCACTCTTGCAATGATGATTCAGGCATCAAGATGACCTCAAATGAATATGATGCAATGGAATGAAAAGAAGTACTCGTCGAGACGAACAATTTGACATATTACACGCACGAAACAGAGCTACGTATGCAGAGATACAATGCGATGAACATGGCATGGAAATTACACAGATCCGAGGACAGACGAAAACAGCGGGGGGAAAGTCAACCTCGTGCACAGATTTTGATGCAGGGCCGGAGTTCGCCGGAGATGAGGGAGATGGCGGTTGGCGAGGACGGGGAGGACGCCGGCGGGGTCGAGGGAGCTCGGGGGGGGGGGGGCGGAGACGGGCCGGACCGGCCGGATCCGGCGCGGTGGTGGCGGAGGGCGGTCGGGCGCGGGGAGACGCAGCTCCGGCCGGGTGGCGCCGACAGGGCTCGGCGGCGGGCTCTGGCGCGCGGGGTCGGGCGGCGCGAGCCCCGGGCTGGAGGCGGCGAGGGCGGAGGAGGCCGCGGTCAACGGCGGCCGGAGGGACGCGGCGGCCAGGTTCCCGGCGCGGCGGCGCGGCGCCGGCGGCGACCGGGCAGGGCGCCGGGCACGGGCGGGCAGGCGGGCCAGGCGGCGGCGGAGCGCGGGCTCGCGCGGGCCCGATCCGGGCCCCGCGGGCCACGGCGACGGTGGGAGGAGAGAGAGCGAGGTGGCGGCTCGGGATTGGACGCGGAGGCGGCGGCGCTGAGGTGGCGGGCTGCGATTGGCCGGAGTGATGTGGAGGCTGGACATGTCCGGCGGGGTTGGACATGTCCGGCGCGCGAGGGGAGCAGGGCTAGGGTTTGGACTGCGAAAAATCCGGGAGGAGCACATATAACTAGGTAGAGGGAGCTAGGAGAGTCCAAATGAGGAGCGGTTTTCGCCCACACGATCGTGATAGAACGGCCGAGAGCATGGAGGGGAGTTAGATGGGTTTTGGGCCAGTTAGGAGGGGTGTTGGTCTGCAAAGAGAGAGGGGGCTTTACGGTTACCCGGTTAACCATTGGAGTACCAAACGACCTCCGAATGGCACGAAAGTTGACAGGCGGTCTACCGGTGCTATACCAAGGCCACTTGGCAAGCCTCGGGCCATTCCGATAAAGTTTAACACCCACTCACGAAAAGAGAGAAGTGGGGGACGCCGGAGGACATAGGAGCGCCGGATTGCAAAACGGACAACGGGAAAAATGCTCGGATGCAAGAAACGAACACGTATGCAAAATGAGATGCACATGATGACATGATAAAATGCAACACGCAAGCAAATGACATGGCAACGACGGCGAATAACTGGCAGATACCTGGCGCAACGAATCCGGGGCGTTACAACACTCCTCCACTAACAAGAGATCTCGTCCCGAGATCTTAGGACCGAGATGGAAGGGAAAAAGGAAGAGGTGAAGCAAGAACTGAAGAGAAGAAGCAAAGAATCGAGAGCACTCGAGAATAAGAGAGGAACGATGAGAATAACGAGAATCGAAAGTTCACGGAATCAGATAGACTATGAAACCAATCCGGTTAAAACGAGGTAAGAAACGAATAAGTCTGAAAGGATTTAGGCAGCACTCCGGCTGAAACATGGAAAGAATAGAACATGAACTAGAGAGGATGGAATGATACTTGACGAGAGGAACAACACAAAGCCTCCAGAAGAATTGGAAGAGTTGAATGAAAAGAACTTAGAAGGAAGGATTGAACAGAGTTGTTGAGAAAATCAACAATGAAAGAATAAGCTTGTTGTGGACTTATGGAAAACATCTCAAAATTATGAGGTGATCACCGACCACAAGCGAAAAAGATTAATTAGCTGAGGAGAACGAAGAAATGCAAAACTCCACTTCAAAAGAAATACGGAGAATTAATTGCACTTTGAGATGCGATAAGAAAAGATGCTTGAACTCCACCAACAAAATCTTGATGAACTCTAGAAGAATGAATTGAATCATGAAGAGCCACCATGTAGAACTCCGGTAACAAAAGGATGATGAGATAGAATGAAGGATGAAAGAATAAGATTAAAGCTTGCGATGATTTAGATGGAGGTTCCAACGAAATGGCCGAGGAGATTTGAACTCCGGAAAAGAAAAGATGAAAACACTTGGAACTAGAATTTATTCACCAAGAACAAACTCCGAAGGAAAGGAATTACTAGACGATGATGAAATAAGAATAAGAATTACGTTATGCTTATCCTCAACCAATTTAATGGGTTACGAGCGGATTTGGCATGCAACTTATTCCTCTTGAAAAGGATTGAGAAATAACATATCGCAAACTTGAGAAGGTCTTCGTGAGCCACCGGTAGGATTGGAAAGATCGAATGAATTAAAATGATAATCAAGGAAAAATAATCTTGGACGAACCACCGTAAGAATTTGGAAATGACTGATGAAAGAGAAGGAATCACCGGGAAGAATTAGAAGAACAAATAAGCTAGAGGGGATTTAGATGCAAAAGGACAAAGAGATCATGAGCTGATTAAAGAACACTTGAACGAAGCACCGAGATAATTGGATAACGGTAGCTGAAATGAGAGGACTAAGAATTCTTCTGGAACGATGGCCACCGGTGAAAAGAAATGGAAAAACAACTCCTGAAATACTCCGGATGGATAAGAAAGAATATCTGACAAACGGAATAATATGAGAGGATGATATGAAGCTAGAACCACGAATCTTCGGGAGAACATACAAGATTGAGAGGGAAACTCTTCTTCGGTCTTCAAAAGACGACGGGAAAACACCACCAAAATACTGAGATACTCTGGTAGAATGGAAAGCGAAGAGGTTGAGCCAACAATTAAGCATTTGAACGGGATCTTGGAAAAGCATCTGACTGATGAAATTCATTCTTACATCAGACTTGAAAAGAATTGAGAATAACTCCGGGAAAATAGAAGAGTCAGGTAAGATCCTGGGAAAAGACCTGTGGTTAGGGCCCACTGAAATAGAACACCGTTGGAAAGGGATGTTGAACAGATAGATGATGCACCGGAACAATTGAAATATTTGAATGAGGTGACAACCTCGAATTAATTCGGACACAAACAAATCTCCTGAGATGTGTTGAACACTCCGGAAGGATAAACTGGCGAGAGGAGAACGAGCAGGGAAAACACTTGAGCTACGGAAAAGAATACGATCAACACCGAAAAACATGAATTGAATCCACCGGAAAAGAAAAAGAGATGATGAATGTCAAACGAAGCGAGAATTCACCGGTTGAAACAATTGACGAAAGACTGAAGAGGCTCCACACGAATGAAATAGATGGTCGAGAGAGAGTCAGACTCCGGGAAGAAAAGGTTGGGAGGGCGGGAAAACAAAAACAACTTGGAAGGGGGAACCGACGAATCTTGAAGAGAAAACACCAGTTGAAATCATTGAGGAAAGAAATCAAAGACTTCGCACGAGTAGGATGGATACTCAATTACGGACTCCGGTTCCGAGAAGAAGAGGGGTGGGCGGGTGGGAAAAGAAAACAACTGAGGATTGAACTCAAAGATGAAGAGGCTCGAGTCAACTTGACGAGAAATGCACCGGATGAAAAGAGCTGAGAACCAACGATCGGAAAACCAACTGCATGATCCTAAAGAAAGTTTGAAAATGGAAGAGGAGTAATTCAAAACACCTACGTCAAGATTCCTTACCAGAGCGACGAAGGGGCTGAGGAGTAAAAAGAATTCCTACTCTCCGATATAACTAGACTCCGAAAACAGTTTTCTTCTAGACTCAACAACGGCTAAACTACACGATCAATCAAGGGGGCTCCTAGGGTCGGACCTGGCTCTGATACCAACTTATCACGCCCAATATGCGACCCTATCCAAAAGGAACTCGAAGGTCCCACCAAGGATAGACCCGCATATTGAAACGCTTTTGCAAGGTGGATATCATTACATCAACATTGCATAAAAGATGGGGATACATACATAAGCCATACAATGCCACTCGAATACAACATCACAATACATAAGAGCATCATCCGACTACGGATGAAACACAAATGATATCCACCCTGCTATCCCAGGCTGCCGACCTGGAACCTATCCCCTGATCGAAGAAGAAGCAGAAGAAGAACTCCAAGACAAGCAAACATCGCTCTCGCGTCAAGATCATCGTATAACCTGTACCTGCAACTGTTGTTGTAGTAATCTGTGAGCCACGAGGACTCAGCAATCCCATTACCATGGGTATCAAGACTAGCAAAGCTTAAAGGGAAAGGAAGGGGTAAAGTGGTGAGGCTGCAGCAGCGACTAAGCATATATGGTGGCTAACATACGCAAATAAGAGCGAGAAGAGAGCAAACGGAACGGTCGTGAAACTAGCAATGATCAAGAAGTGATCCTGAACTCCTACTTACGTCAAACATAACACAAAAACTGTGTTCACTTCTCGGACTCCGCCAAGAAGAGACCATCACGGCTACACATGCGGTTGATGCGTTTTAATTCGGATCTGGTGTCAAGTTATCTACAACCGGACATTAACAAATTCCCATCTGCCTATAACCGCAGGCACGGCTTTCGAAAGATTATACCCTGCAGGGGTGTCCCAACTTAGCCCATGACAAGCTCTCGCGATCAACGAACGATATACCTTCTCCAGGAAGACCCGATCAGACTCGGAATCCCGGTTTACAAGACATTTCAACAATGGTAAAACAAGACCAGCAAAGCCGCCCGAATGTGCCGACAAATCCTGATAGGAGCTGCACATATCTCGTTCTCAGGGCACACCGGATTGTCCAAACTTCTGGTAGGCCAGCCCAGAGTTGCCCCTGGTGGCCACCGGCGGCTGACAGGTTGGACCAACACTCACGACGAGCACTGGCCCGGGGGGGGGGTAAAATAAAGATGACCGTTGAGAGCGCGACTCCCTAGGGAAAAAGGGCTAGGTGAGGCAAATGGTAAAACCAGTGTTGGGCCTTGCTGGAGGAGTTTTATTCAAAGTGAACTGTCGAGGGGGTCCCATAAATCACCTGACCGCGTAAGGAACGCAAAATCCGGGAACATAACACCGGTATGACGGAAACTAGGGCGGCAAGAGTGGAACAAAACACCAGGCATAAGGCCGAGTCTTCCACCCTTTACCAAGTATATAGATGCATTAATAATATGAGAGATATTGTGATATCCCAACCAAAATCCTGTCCACCATGGAGAAATCTTCAACTTCACCTGCAACTAGCAACGCTATAAGAGGGCTGAGCAAAGCGGTAACATAGTCAAGCAACGGTTTGCTAGGAAGGGTGTCAAAGGTTAGAGGTTCATGGCAATTTGGGAGGCTTGATAAACAGGTGATAGGTAGCGTAGCAAAGCGATAGAACGAAGCAACTAGCATAGCAATGATAGTAGTGAGATCCAGGGAAATGGTCATCTTGCCTGAAATCCCGCAAGGAAGAAGAAGGAGTCCATGAAGAAGACGAATGGATGAAGCCGAACCAAGCGTAGACGAACGAATCCTCACGATCGCAACGGAACAGGAACTATGGAGAAGAAGCACACAACAAGGTAAACACACCACACATGAACAAGGCATGATGCACAACCAAGCATGATGCATGACAAAGCTACATGAAGCTACTCATGGCAAGAGATGATGCAAACAAGAGCAACACATCAAGGCAAGTTTAAATGAGGCCGGGAACAACATATAACAATTCCGGTAAGTCCTCATATGCATATTTCGAAGTTGGTCCAGATCTGAATAAACCTTATGTTCAAGTTGTTAAACAGCAAGTTAAGATGCACAAAGATGATCTACACGAGATTCTAGTCAAGTTACATATAAAGTTCATTTAGTTCGGAGCTACGGCCTAGAAGATATGAGCAAACAAGTTAAACATGGCATTGATGCAAAATGCATACAAACATCAAGCAAACACCTCAAAACAAGGATGCAACATGATAATATGAAACTACATGCAATTCTAAGCAAGTTTCATATAGAGCACACTCAAAACGGAGCAACGGTTCAACACACACACCTATACAAGTTTAAAGGACAAGCTGTCCAAAACAGCAACTAGGCATATTGCAAGCATCAAAACAACATGCTACAGGACCTCAACAAGAAAACAAAAGGCATGGGCATGATGTACAGGTAAAGCACAACAAAACATGAACATTGAGCTATCTCCAGAAATCACTAGAACATGCTCAAACACACATGGCAAGATTGCAAGTAATAACAATTCAGACTTTGCAGAAAATAACATCAGGTTGCAATGTTTAGAGCTATCAAACAACATGTTACAGGAACTTATCATGTCAAACAAAGGCATGGCATGAATCTACTAATTGCATAGATCAAAAGTCCCTTACTGACCATAAGCCAAAAAGGATCAGAAAATATGATGGCACCCATGTAAACATGGCAAGTTATATTACAGATTCAAACATGGCAGGAACAGAATTATGAAGGCATGTAAAAGAGCTTGTGAAACTCACTACAGAGCAATGCATGGTATGGCAAGGCAACCAACAGTAAGAAGACATGTTTGTGAAGCTAAGCATGGCAAGAGCAAGGTCATAGGGTGCATGGAACACTAGGAAAACACATGGCAACAACTGAACTTAATATTAACAGGCTGACGGCAACATTATCAAGCAACTTTGGAGCCAGATATAAACAAGCTACAGCAAGCTATAATTGCAACCAGGGGCATGGATGGATAGAGCATGACATGTAGAACAAAAGATATTTAGTGAACATCTCCATATTATGAATAGAATGACTAGTAGCAACATGTTTATATAGCATCACAAAATAACAGATTCAGCCTAGCAAAACAGCAACAGCTAGTACCCTACTTAACAAGCTCGATTCACTCACCACAAATCATTGCATGACAAGATAAGCATAGAATCATCAAGAAGACATGTTTATGTAACAAACCAAGGAAAGAACAAGTCTATAGCATGCAAGGATCAACTACAACAACCTTGGCCAAATTGAATAACATGTAAACAATCTGCCAGGAAACATTTTGAAGCAAAAGTAGAGCATGAAAATGACATGCTAGACAACTCCATAATTGCAAACAGAGGCATGAATGGATAGACAATAAGCATATGTTCAAAACACCCTTACTGAAGTATCTCAAAATATGCATGGATCTCTCTATAGCAACAAGTTTACATGGCATCAAAATAATAGCAGAACATGGACTAAAATCAGTAACATCACGATGCCTAGTTTGCATGCTTGTGCTAGTCAACACATTGATCATAGAAATACATGGTAAGTACCTCTGTAAAGAAGACATGTCATAGATCAAAACACATGTAGACATCAACCTCATAGGATGCACACATCAATCACGACAAAAATGACAAAAGAGCTCGTTCTGTTAACAGACAACAGATAACATCATGAAGCACTCTTGCAATGATGATTCGGGCATTAAGATGACCTCAAATGAATATGATGCAATGGAATGAAATGAAGTACTCGTCGGTACGAACAATTTGACATATTACATGCACGAAACGGAGCCACGGATGCAGAGATACAATGCGATGAACATGCAATGAAAATTACACAGATCCGGGGACTTAGACGAAAACAGAGGGGGGAAAAGTCAACCTCGTGCACGGATTTTGATGCAGGGCCGGAGTTCGCCGGAGATGAGGGAGATGGCGGTCGGCGAGGACGGGGAGGATGCCGGCGGGGTCGAGGGAGCTCGGGGGGGGGGGGGGCGGAGACGGGCCGGACCGGCCGGATCCGGCGCGGTGGTGGCGGAGGGCGGCCGGGCGCGGGGAGACGCAGCTCCGGCCGGGGGTGGCGCCGACAGGGCTCGGCGGCGGGCTCTGGCGCGCGGGGTCGGGCGGCGCGAGCCCCGGGCTGGAGGCGGCGAGGGCGGAGGAGGCCGCGGTCAACGGCGGCCGGAGGGACGCGGCGGCTAGGTTCCCGGCGCGGCGGCGCGGCGCCGGCGGCGGCCGGCAGGGCGCCGGGCACGGGCCGGGCAGGCGGGCCAGGCGGCGGCGGAGCGCGGGCTCGCGCGGGCCCGATCCGGGCCCCATGGGCCACGGCGACGGTGGGAGGAGAGAGAGCGAGGTGGCGGCTCGGGATTGGACGCGGAGGCGGCGGCGCTGAGGTGGCGGGCTGCGATTGGCCGGAGTGATGTGGAGGCTGGACATGTCCGGCGGGGTTGGACATGTTCGGCGCGCGAGGGGAGCAGGGCTAGGGTTTGGACTGCGAAAAATCCGGGAGGAGCACATATAACTAGGTAGAGGGAGCTAGGAGAGTCCAAATGAGGAGCGGTTTTCGCCCACACGATCGTGATCGAACGACCGAGAGCATGGAGGGGAGTTAGATGGGTTTTGGGCCAGTTAGGAGGGGTGTTGGTCTGCAAAGAGAGAGGGGGCTTTACGGTTACCCGGTTAACCATTGGAGTACCAAACGACCTCCGAATGGCACGAAAGTTGACAGGCGGTCTACCGGTGCTATACCAAGGCCACTTGGCAAGCCTCGGGCCATTCCGATAAAGTTTAACACCCACTCACGAAAAGAGAGAAGTGGGGGACGCCGGAGGACATAGGAGCGCCGGATTGCAAAACGGACAACGGGAAAAATGCTCGGATGCAAGAAACGAACACGTATGCAAAATGAGATGCACATGATGACATGATAAAATGCAACACGCAAGCAAATGACATGGCAACGACGGCGAATAACTGGCAGACACCTGGCGCAACGAATCCGGGGCGTTACAACACTCCTCCACTAACAAGAGATCTCGTCCCGAGATCTTAGGACCGAGATGGAAGGGAAAAAGGAAGAGGTGAAGCAAGAACTGAAGAGAAGAAGCAAAGACTCGAGAGCACTCGAGAATAAGAGAGGAACGACGAGAATAACGAGAATCGAAAGTTCACGGAATCAGATAGACTATGAAACCAATCCGGTTAAAACGAGGTAAGAAACGAATAAGTCTGAAAGGATTTAGGTAGCACTACGGCTGAAACATGGAAAGAATAGAACATGAACTAGAGAGGATGGAATGATACTTGACGAGAGGAACAACACAAAGCCTCCAGAAGAATTGGAAGAGTTGAATGAAAAGAACTTAGAAGGAAGGATTGAACAGGGTTGTTGAGAAAATCAACAATGAAAGAATAAGCTTGTTGTGGACTTATGGAAAACATCTCAAAATTATGAGGTGATCACCGACCACAAGCGAAAAAGATTAATTAGCTGAGGAGAACGAAGAAATGCAAAACTCCACTTCAAAAGAAATACGGAGAATTAATTGCACTTTGAGATGCGATAAGAAAAGATGCTTGAACTCCACCAACAAAATCTTGATGAACTCTAGAAGAATGAATTGAATCATGAAGAGCCACCATGTAGAACTCCGGTAACAAAAGGATGATGAGATAGAATGAAGGATGAAAGAATAAGATTAAAGCTTGCAATGATTTAGATGGAGGTTCCAACGAAATGGCCAAGGAGATTTGAACTCCGGAAAAGAAAAGATGAAAAGACTTGGAACTAGAATTTATTCACCAAGAACAAACTCCGAAGGAAAGGAATTACTAGACGATGATGAAATAAGAATAAGAATTACGTTATGCTTATCCTCAACCAATTTAATGGGTTACGAGTGGATTTGGCATGCAACTTATTCCTCTTGAAAAGGATTGAGAAATAACATATCGCAAACTTGAGAAGGTCTTCATGAGCCACCGGTAGGATTGGAAAGATCGAATGAATTAAAATGATAATCAAGGAAAAATAATCTTGGACGAACCACCGTAAGAATTTGGAAATGACTGATGAAAGAGAAGGAATCACCGGGAAGAATTAGAAGAACAAATAAGCTAGAGGGGATTTAGATGCAAAAGGACAAAGAGATCATGAGCTGATTAAAGAACACTTGAACGAAGCACCGAGATAATTGGATAACGGTAGCTGAAATGAGAGGACTAAGAATTCTTCTGGAACGATGGCCAGCGGTGAAAAGAAATGGAAAAACAACTCCTGAAATACTCCGGATGGATAAGAAAGAATATCTGACAAACGGAATAATATGAGAGGATGATATGAAGCTAGAACCACGAATCTTCGGGAGAACAGACAAGATTGAGAGGGAAACTCTTCTTCGGTCTTCAAAGGACGACGGGAAAACACCACCAAAATACTGAGATACTCTGGTAGAATGGAAAGCGAAGAGGTTGAGCCAACAATTAAGCATTTGAACGGGATCTTGGAAAAGCATCTGACTGATGAAATTCATTCTTACGTCAGACTTGAAAAGAATTGAGAATAACTCCAGGAAAATAGAAGAGTCAGGTAAGATCCTGGGAAAAGACCTGTGGTTAGGGCCCACTGAAATAGAACACCGTTGGAAAGGGATGTTGAACAGATAGATGATGCACCGGAACAATTGAAATATTTGAATGAGGTGACAACCTCGAATTAATTCGGACACAAACAAATCTCCTGAGATGTGTTGAACACTCCGGAAGGATAAACTGGCGAGAGGAGAACGAGCAGGGAAAACACTTGAGCTACGGAAAAGAATACGATCAACACCGAAAAACATGAATTGAATCCACCGGAAAAGAAAAAGAGATGATGAATGTCAAACGAAGCGAGAATTCACCGGTTGAAACAATTGACGAAAGACTGAAGAGGCTCCACACGAATGAAATAGATGGTCGAGAGAGAGTCAGACTCCGGGAAGAAAAGGTTGGGAGGGCGGGAAAACAAAAACAACTTGGAAGGGGGAACCGACGAATCTTGAAGAGAAAACACCAGTTGAAATCATTGAGGAAAGAAATCAAAGACTTCGCACGAGTAGGATGGATACTCAATTACGGACTCCGGTTCCGAGAAGAAGAGGGGTGGGCGGGTGGGAAAAGAAAACAACTGAGGATTGAACTCAAAGATGAAGAGGCTCGAGTCAACTTGACGAGAAATGCACCGGATGAAAAGAGCTGAGAACCAACGATCGGAAAACCAACTGCATGATCCTAAAGAAAGTTTGAAAATGGAAGAGGAGTAATTCAAAACACCTACGTCAAGATTCCTTACCAGAGCGACGAAGGGTCTGAGGAGTAAAAAGAATTCCTACTCTCCGATATAACTAGACTCCGAAAACGGTTTTCTTCTAGACTCAACAACGGCCAAACTACACGATCAATCAAGGGGGCTCCTAGGGTCGGACCTGGCTCTGATACCAACTTATCACGCCCAATATGCGACCCTATCCAAAAGGAACTCGAAGGTCCCACCAAGGATAGACCCGCATATTGAAACGCTTTTGCAAGGTGGATATCATTACATCAACATTACATAAAAGATGGGGATACATACATAAGGCATACAATGCCACTCGAATACAACATCACAATACATAAGAGCATCATCCGACTACGGATGAAACACAAACGATATCCACCCTGCTAGCCCAGGCTGCCGACCTGGAACCTATCCCCTGATCGAAGAAGAAGCAGAAGAAGAACTCCAAGACAAGCAAACATCGCTCTCGCGTCAAGATCATCGTATAACCTGTACCTGCAACTGTTGTTGTAGTTATCTGTGAGCCACGAGGACTCAGCAATCCCATTACCATGGGTATCAAGACTAGCAAAGCTTAAAGGGAAAGGAAGGGGTATAGTGGTGAGGCTGTAGCAGCAACTAAGCATAATATGGTGGCTAACATACGCAAATAAGAGCGAGAAGAGAGCAAACGGAACGGTCGTGAAACTAGCAATGATCAAGAAGTGATCCTGAACTCCTACTTACGTCAAACATAACACAGAAACCGTGTTCACTTCTCGGACTCCGCCGAGAAGAGACCATCACGGCTACACACGCGGTTGATGCGTTTTAATTCGGATCTGGTGTCAAGTTATCTACAACCGGACATTAACAAATTCCCATCTGCCTATAACCGCAGGCACGGCTTTCGAAAGATTATACCCTGCAGGGGTGTCCCAACTTAGCCCATGACAAGCTCTCGCGATCAACGAATGATATACCTTCTCCAGGAAGACCCGATCAGACTCGGAATCCCGGTTTACAAGACATTTCGACAATGGTAAAACAAGACCAGCAAAGCCGCCCGAATGTGCCGACAAATCCTGATAGGAGCTGCACATATCTCGTTCTCAGGGCACACCGGATTGTCCAAACTTCTGGTAGGCCAGCCCAGAGTTGCCCCTGGTGGCCACCGGCGGCTGACAGGTTGGACCAACACTCACGACGAGCACTGGCCCGGGGGGGGGTAAAATAAAGATGACCCTTGAGAGCGCGACTCCCTAGGGAAAAAGGGCTAGGTGAGGCAAATGGTAAAACCAGTGTTGGGCCTTGCTGGAGGAGTTTTATTCAAAGCGAACTGTCGAGGGGGTCCCATAAATCACCTGACCGCGTAAGGAACGCAAAATCCGGGAACATAACACCGGTATGACGGAAACTAGGGCGGCAAGAGTGGAACAAAACACCAGGCATAAGGCCGAGTCTTCCACCCTTTACCAAGTATATAGATGCATTAATAATATGAGAGATATTGTGATATCCCAACCAAAATCCTGTCCACCATGGAGAAATCTTCAACTTCACCTGCAACTAGCAACGCTATAAGAGGGCTGAGCAAAGCGGTAACATAGTCAAGCAACGGTTTGCTAGGAAGGGTGTCAAAGGTTAGAGGTTCATGGCAATTTGGGAGGCTTGATAAACAGGTGATAGGTAGCGTAGCAAAGCGATAGAACGAAGCAACTAGCATAGCAATGATAGTAGTGAGATCCAGGGAAATGGTCATCTTGCCTGAAATCCCGCAAGGAAGAAGAATGAGTCCATGAAGAAGACGAATGGATGAAGCCGAACCAAGCGTAGACGAACGAATCCTCACGATCGCAACGGAACAGGAACTACGGAGAAGAAGCACACAACAAGGTAAACACACCACACATGAACAAGGCATGATGCACAACCAAGCATGATGCATGACAAAGCTACATGAAGCTACTCATGGCAAGAGATGATGCAAACAAGAGCAACACATCAAGGCAAGTTTAAATGAGGCCGGGAACAACATATAACAATTCCGGTAAGTCCTCATATGCATATTTCGAAGTTGTTCCAGATCTGAATAAACCTTATGTTCAAGTTGTTAAACAGCAAGTTAAGATGCACAAAGATGATCTACACGAGATTCTAGTCAAGTTACATATAAAGTTCATTTAGTTCGGAGCTACGGCCTAGAAGATATGAGCAATACAAGTTAAACATGGCATTGATGCAAAATGCATAGAAACATCAAGAAAACACCTCAAAACAAGGATGCAACATGATAATATAAAACTACATGCAATTCTAAGCAAGTTTCATATAGAGCACACTCAAAACGGAGCAACGGTTCAACACACACACCCTATACAAGTTTAAAGGACAAGCTGTCCAAAACAGCAACTAGGCATATTGCAAGCATCAAAACAACATGATACAGGACCTCAACAAGAAAACAAAAGGCATGGGCATGATGTACAGGTAAAGCACAACAAAACATGAACACTGAGCTATCTCCAGAAATCACTAGAACATGCTCAAACACACATGGCAAGATTGCAAGTAATAACAATTCAGACTTTGCAGAAAATAACATCAGGTTGCAATGTTTAGAGCTATCAAACAACATGTTACAGGAACTTATCATGTCAAACAAAGGCATGGCATGAATCTACTAATTGCATAGATCAAAAGTCCCTTACTGACCATAAGCCAAAAAGGATCAGAAAATATGATGGCACCCATGTAAACATGGCAAGTTATATTACAGATTCAAACATGGCAGGAACAGAATTATGAAGGCATGTAAAAGAGCTTGTGAAACTCACTACAGAGCAATGCATGGAATGGCAAGGCAACCAACAGTAAGAAGACATGTTTGTGAAGCTAAGCATGGCAAGAGCAAGGTCATAGGGTGCATGGAACACTAGGAAAACACATGGCAACAACTGAACTTAATATTAACAGGCTGACGGCAACATTATCAAGCAACTTTGGAGCCAGATATGAACAAGCTAAAGCAAGCTATAATTGCAACCAGGGGCATGGATGGATAGAGCATGACATGTAGAACAAAAGATATTTAGTGAACATCTCCATATTATGAATAGAATGACTAGTAGCAACATGTTTATATAGCATCACAAAATAACAGATTCAGCCTAGCAAAACAGCAACAGCCAGTACCCTACTTAACAAGCTCGATTCACTCACCACAAATCATTGTATGACAAGATAAGCATAGCATCATCAAGAAGACATGTTTATGTAACAAACCAAGGCAAGAACAAGTCTATAGCATGCAAGGATCAACTACAACAACCTTGGCCAAATTGAATAACATGTAAACAATCTGCCAGGAAACATTTTGAAGCAAAAGTAGAGCATGAAAATGACATGCTAGACAACTCCATAATTGCAAACAGAGGCATGAATGGATAGACAATAAGCATATGTTCAAAACACCCTTACTGAAGTATCTCAAAATATGCATGGATCTCTCTGTAGCAACAAGTTTACATGGCATCAAAATAATAGCAGAACAGGGACTAAAATCAGTAACATCACGATGCCTAGTTTGCATGCTTGTGCTAGTCAACACATTGATCATAGAAATACACGGTAAGTACCTCTATAAAGAAGACATGTCATAGATCAAAACACATGTAGACATCAACCTCATAGGATGCACACATCAATCACGACAAAAATGACAAAAGAGCTCGTTCTGTTAACAGACAACAGATAACATCATGAAGCACTCTTGCAATGATGATTCAGGCATTAAGATGACCTCAAATGAATATGATGCAATGGAATGAAATGAAGTACTCGTCGGTACGAACAATTTGACGTATTACACGCACGAAACGGAGCTACGGATGCAGAGATACAATGCGATGAACATGCAATGAAAATTACACAGATCCGTGGACTTAGGCAAAAACAGAGGGGGGGAAAGTCAACCTCGTGCACGGATTTTGATGCAGGGCCGGAGTTCGCCGGAGATGAGGGAGATGGCGGTCGGCGAGGACGGGGAGGATGCCGGCGGGGTCGAGGGAGCTCGGGGGGGGGGGGGCGGAGACGGGCCGGATCCGGCCGGATCTGGCGCGGCGGCGGCGGAGGGCGGCCGGGCACGGGGAGACGCAGCTCGGCCGGGGCGGCGCCGGCAGGGCTCGGCGGCGGGCTCTGGCGCGCGGGGTCGGGTGGCGCGAGCCCCAGGCTGGAGGCGGCAAGGGTGGAGGAGGCCGCGGTCAACGGCGGCCGGAGGGACGTGGCGGCGGGGTTCCCGGCGCGGCGGCGCGGCGCCGGCGGCGGCCGGGCAGGGCGCCGGGCACGGGCGGGCAGGCGGGCCAGGCGGCGGTGGAGCGCGGGCTTGCGTGGGCCCGATCCGGGCCCCATGGGCCGCGGCGACGGTGGGCGGAGAGAGAGCGAGGTGGCGGCTTGGGATTGGGCGCGGAGGCGGCGGCGCTAAGGTGGCGGGTTGCGATTGGCCGGGGTGATGTGGAGGCTGGACATGTCCAGCGGTGTTGGACATGTCCGGCGCGCGAGGGGAGCAGGTCTAGGGTTTGGACTGCGAAAAATCCGGGAGGAGCACATATAAATAGGTAGAGGGAGCTAGGAGAGTCCAAATGAGGAGCGGTTTTCGCCCACACGATCGTGATCGAATGACCGAGAGCATGGAGGGGAGTTAGATGGGTTTTGGGCCAGTTAGGAGGGGTGTTGGGAGGCAAAGAGAGAGGGGGCTTTACGGTTACCCGGTTAACCGTTGGAGTACCAAACGACCTCCGAATGGCACGAAACTTGACAGGTGGTCTACCGATGCTATACCAAGGCCACTTGGCAAGCCTCGAGCCATTCCGAGAAAGCTTAACACCCACTCACGAAAAGAGAGAAGAGGGGGACATCGGAGGACATAGGAGCATCGGATTGCAAAACGGACAACGGGAAAAAGGCTCGGATGCAAGAAACGAACACGTATGCAAAATGAGATGCACATGATGACATGATAAAATGCAACACACAAGCAAATGACATAGCAACGACGGTGAATAACTGGCAGACATCTGGCACAATGAATCCAGGGCGTTACAGCTAGCTTCTAGGGTTTAGCCTCCTTGATCTCGTGGTAGATCTACTCTTGTAATACCCACATCATCAATATCAATCAAGCAGGACGTAGGGTTTTACCTCCTTCAAGAGGGCCCGAACCTGGGTAAAACATCGAGTCCCTTGTCTCCTGTTACCATCCGCCTAGACGCACAGTTCGGGACCCCCTACCTGAGATCCGCCGGTTTTGACACCGACAATGGGTATCATTATTTTCTGACCTTCACAGATGATTTAAGCAGATATGGGTATATTTACTTAATGAATCACAAGTCTGAAACATTTGAAAAGTTCAAAGAATTTCAGAGTGAAGTGGAGAATCATTGTAACAAGAAAATAAAAGTTTTTACGATCTGATCATGGAGGAGAATATTTGAGTTATGAGTTTGGCCTTCATTTAAAACAATGTGGAATAGTTTCACAGCTCACGCCACCTGGAACACCACAACATAATGGTGTGCCCGAACATCGTAACCGCACTTTATTGGATATGGTGCGATCTATGATGTCTCTTACCGACTTACCACTATCATTTTGGGCTTATGCATTAGATACAGTTGCATTCACCTTAAACAGGGCACCATCAAAATCCGTTGAGATGACGCCTTATGAACTATGGTTTGGCAAGAAACCAAAGTTGTCGTTTCTTAAAGTTTGGGGCTGCGATGCTTATGTGAAAAAGCTTCAACCTGATAAGCTCGAACCCAAATTGGAGAAGTGCGTCTTCATAGGATACCCAAAGGAAACTGTTGGGTACACCTTCTATCATAGATCCGAAGGCAAGATATTCATTGCTAAGAATGTATCCTTTCTAGAGAAGGAGTTTATCTCGAAAGAAGTGAGTGGGAGGAAAGTAGAACTTGATGAGGTAATTGTACCTTCTCCCTTATTGGAAAGTAGTTCATCACAGAAATCAGTTCCAGTGATTCCTACACCAATTAGTGAGGAAGCTAATGATGATGATCATGAAACTTCAGATCAAGTTACTACTGAACCTCGTAGGTCTTCCAGAGTACGGTCCGCAATAGAGTGGTATGGTAATCCTGTTCTAGAAGTCATGTTACTAGACCATGAGGAACCTACGAACTTTGAGGAAGCGATGATGAGCCCAGATTCCGCGAAATGGCTTGAGGCCATGAAATCTGAGATGGGCTCCATGTATGAGAACAAAGTGTGGACTTTGGTGGATTTGCCCGATGATCATCATGCCATAGAAAATAAATGGATCTACAAGAACAATACTAACGCTGACGGTAATGTTACTGTCTACAAAGCTCGACTTATTGCGAAAGATTTTCGACAAGTTCAAGGAGTTGACTACGATGAGACTTTCTCACCTGTAGCGATGCTTAAGTCTGTCCGAATCAAGTTAGCAATGGCTGCATTTTATGATTATGAAATTTGGCAGATGGATGTCAAAACTGCGTTCCTGAATGGATTTCTACAAGAAGAGTTGTATATGATGCAACTAAAAGGTTTTGTTTATTCTTAGCATCAGGTCTAGCAATTCTAGCAGCTTCATCACAGAAGTAAATAACATGCTCATCAATATTATCAGCCAAGAGATCTTTAACCATAGCAATACTAGGTTCAATCTTAATTTGCTCAGGTGGTGTAGGTGTTTTAGTATTACTCTTACGAACCACAGTTGAAGCTTTAGCATGATCCTTTATCCTAACAGGGAAAGGTGGTTTCTCAATATAAGTAGTAGGAACAATAGGATCATTATAAGTGATAGTCTTTTCTTCAACTTTAATAGGTGCAACTACTTTTACTTCAGTGGGAGGATTATATTTAAACCACTTCTCCTTAGGGAGGTCAACATGAGTAGAAAATGATTCACAGAAGGAAGCTACTATCTTAGAGTCAAGTCCATATTTAGTGCAAAATTCACGGAAGACATCAGTATCCATAAAAGATTTAACACAATCAAACTTAGGTGTCATACCTAACTCCTTACCTTGGTTGAGATCCCAATCTTCAGAGTTGCATTTAATTCTTTCCAATAAATCCCATTTGAATTCAGTAGTCTTCATCAAAAAAGACCCAGCACAAGAAGTATCGAGCATGGAGCGATTGTTGAGAGAAAGCTGAGCATAAATTTTTTGAATAATCATTTCTTTTGAGAGCTCATGATTGCGGCATGAATATAACATTGACTTAAGCCTCCCCCAAGCGTGAGCGATGCTTTCTCCTTCGCGAGGCCAAAAATTATATATATATAATTACGATCATGATGAATAAGATGCATAGGATAAAACTTCTGATGAAATTCCAATTTCAATCGTTTGTAGTTCCATGATCCCATATCATCACATTGCCTAAACCATGTCAATGCATCTCCCTTCAAAGATAAAGGGAAGACCTTCTTCTTGACAACATCATCGGGCATACCTGCAAGCTTAAATAATCGACAAACTTCATCCACATAGATTAGGTGCAAATCAGGATGCAATGTTCCATCTCCTGTAAAAGGATTAACTAGCAGTTTCTCTATCATACCCGAAGGAATTTCAAAGTAAACATTTTTAGTAGGTTTAGTAGGATGAGGATCAACTCTTTTCTCTACTGGTCGGGGTGAAGATACCCTAAACAAGCCCCTCAAAGGATTATGTTCCATAGTAACAAGTGACAATAAATTTCAGCACACTATATATATCTTTCCTTACCAAGTTCCACTTACCAAAGGTGCTTCACTCTCCGACAACGGCGCCAGAAAAGAGTCTTGATGACCCACAAGTGTAGGGGATCTATCGTAGTCCTTTCGATAAGTAAGAGTGTCGAACCCAACGAGGAGCAGAAGGAAATGACAAGCGGTTTTCAGTAAGGTTTTCTCTACAAGCACTGAAATCATCAGTAACAGATAGTTTTGTGATAAGGTAATATGTAACGGGTAACAAGCAATGAAAGTAAATAAGGTGCAGCAAGATGGCCCAATCCTTTTTGTAGCAAAGGACAAGCCTGGACAAGTTCTTATATAGAGAAAAGCGCTCCCGAGGACACATGGGAATTATCGTCAAGCTAGTTTTCATCACGCTCATATGATTCGCTTTTGTTACTTTGATAATTTGATATGCGGGTGGACCGGTGCTTGGGCACTGCCCTTTCTTGGACAAGCATCCCACTTATGATTAACCCGTATTGCAAGCATCCGCAACTACAAAAGAAGTACTAAGGTAAACCTAACCATAGGATGAAACATGTGGATCCAAATCAGCCCCTTACGAAACAACGCATAAACTAGGGTTTAAGCTTCTGTCACTCTTGCAACCCATCATCTACTTATTACTACCAAATGCCTTCCTCTAGGCCCAAACAATGGTGAAGTGTCATGTAATCAAAGTTCACATAACACCACTAGAGGAAAGACAACATACATCTCATCAAAATATCGAACGAATACCAAATTCACATGACTACTTATAGCAAGACTTCACCCATGTCCTCAGGAACAAACGTAACTACTCACAAATCATATTCATGTTCATAATCAGAGGGGTATAAATATGCATTAAGGATCTAAACATATGATCTTCCACTGAATAAACCAACTAGCATCAACTACAAGGAGTAATCAACACTACTAGTGACCCATAGGTACCAATCTGAGGTTTTGGGACAAAGATTGAATACAAGAGATGAACTAGGGTTTGAGAGGAGATGGTGCTGGTGAATATGTTGATGGAGATTGACCCCCTCCAGATGAGAGGATCGATGGTGATGATGATGGTGATGATTTCCCCCTCCTGGAGGGATGTTTCCCCCAGCAGAACAGCTCTGCCGGAGCCCTATATTGGTTCCGCCAAGGTTTCGCCTCGTGGCGGCGCTGTTTCGTCCTGAAAGCTTGCTTATGATTTTTTCCAGGGTAAAAGACTTCATATAGAAGAAGATGGTCACCGGAAGGCTGCCAGGGGGCCCACGAGGCAGGGGGCACGCCTTGGGGGGTAGGGCGCGCCCCCACCCTCGTGGACGGTGGGTGGCCCCCTCTGGTATTTCTTCCTCTTAGTATTTTTTATTAATTCCAAAAATGACTTTTGTGGAGTTTCAGGACTTTTGGAGTTGTGCAGAATAGGTCTCTAATATTTGCTTCTTTTCCAGCCCAGAATTCCAGCTGTCGGCATTCTCCCTCTTCATGTAAACCTTGTAAAATAAGAGAGAATAGGCATAAGTATTGTGACATAACGTGTAATAACAGCCCATAATGCAATAAATATCAATATAAAAGCATGATGCAAAATGGACGTATCAGTATACCCAATAGAAGCCCTATGCTTCCTTAGAACTTTCAATAATCTTTCTTCTTCATGTTCTAAAGGTTAGCACCAATAATAACAGGATATATATTCTTTTCATCAAGATAAGCATATTTCAGAGTATCTGGCAATTGTTTTAATTCAAACACAGGATCACCTTTAGGTGGAGGAGGACCTCCTAGAGTTTCAATAGGCAAATTGTGTTTAAGCAGAGGTTATTGTTGAAAAATTCTCTAACTATTTCATTTCTTTCACGCATATGCAAATCATTTTCATGGTCTAGCAAATATTGTTCCAAAGGAATAGTAGGAGGTAAAACAATACAAGCAAGACCAATAATTTCATCCTTACTAGGCAAATCTTTCTTATGAGCTTGTTTACTAAACTTGGAAAAATTGAGTTCATGAGATTCATCACCAAAGCTAACATCGACAGTTTGTTTCTCACAATCTATTTTGGCATTGACAGTGTTAAAGAAAGGTCTACCAAAAATAATGGGACAAAAGTCATCTTGTGGGGTGCTAAGAATAAGAAAATCGGTAGGGTATTTTATTTTCCCACACAAGACTTCAACATATCTAAGAATCCCAATTGGTGATATAGTGTCTCTAGTAGAAAGTTTAATAGTAACATCTATGTCTTCTATTCCAGCAGGTGCTATTTCATCTTTAATTTCTTGATATAAGGAGAAAGGAATAGCACTCACACTAGCACCTAGGTCACATAACCCATGATAACAGTGATCTCATATCTTAACTGAGACAACAGGCATGCCAACAACTGGTTTATGTTTATCTTTTTCTTCAGGTTTGGCAATTCTAGAAGCTTCACCACAGAAGTAAATAACATGCCCATCAATATTATCAACTAAGAGATCATTAACCATAGCAACACTAGGTTCAACTTTGATTTGTTCAAATGGTTTGGGTGTTCTAACATAACTTTTGGTAACCACAGTTGAAGCTTTAGCATGTTCCTTCATCCTAATAGGAAAAGTTTTTTTAATATAAGCAGTGGGAACAACTGGATCAACATTGTAAATGATAGTTTCTTATTTAGATTTTACCGATTCTTTAATTTCTTCTTTAATTGGTGGGTGATATTTAAACCACTTCTCCTTAGGGAGATCAACATGAGTAGCAAAAGATTCGCAGAAGGAACCTACTATCTCAGAGTCAAGTCCATATTTAGTGCTAAACTTTTCAAAAGCTTCGGTATTCATCAAAGATTTAACACAATCAAACTTAGGTTCAATACCTGACTCTTTACCTTCGTCGAGTTCCCAATCTTCAGAGTCGCGTTTAATTCTTTCTAAAAGATCCCACCGGAATTCAATAGTCTTCTTCATAAAAGAACCAGTACAAGAAGTATCGAGCATGGATTGATCATTACGAGAAAGCCGTCCATAAAAATTCTGAATAATAATTTCTCTTGAGAGCTCATAATTGGGGCATGAATATAACATTGACTTAAGACTCCTCCAAGCTAGAGCGATACTTTCTCCTTCACGAGGCCAAAAATTATATACGTAATTCTGATCACGATGAACTAGATGCATAGGATAAAATTTCTGATGAAATTCCAATTTTAAACGGTTCCAGTTCCAAGATCCAATATCATCGCATAGCCTGTACCATGTCAATGCTTTTCCCTTGAAAGATAAAGGGAAAACCTTCTTCTTCTTCATCTCCAGGCAAACCTGCAAGCTTAAATAATCCACAAATTTCATCCACATGTATCAAGTGCATATCAGGATGTTCTGTTCCATCTTCTGCATAAGGATTAGCTAGCAGTTGTTCTAACATACCCGAAGGAATTTCATATTCAATATTTTCAGTAGGTGCAGTAGGTTGAGGGGCAACTAATTGTGGTTCCGGTCAAGGTGAAGATACCTCGAACAAACCCCTCAAAGGATTGTTTTCCATAGTAGCAAGTGACAATAAATTTCAGCACGTAGTAATAATATTTCCTTACCAATTTCCACTTACCAAGAGCACTTCACTCCCCGGGAACGGAGCCAGAAAATAGCCTTGATGACCCACAAGTATGTGGGGTCAATTGTAGCCTTTCCAATAAGTAAGAGTGTCGAACCCAACAAGGAGCAGAAGGAAATGACAAGTAGTTTTCAGCAAGTTATTGTCTGCAAGTGCTAAAATTGTAAGTAGCGGAGTAGTTTGATAGCACGCTAATTTGTAACGAGCAAGTACCGATAGTAGTAAACAAGTGCAGCAAGGTAGCACAATCCTTTTGAAGCAAAGGATAGACCAAAACAGTTTCTTATGATAAGCAAGGTGTTCTTTAGGGTACACGGGAATTTCATCTAGTCACTTTCATCATGTTGGCTTAATTTGTGTTCGGTACTTTGAAAATTTGATATGTGGGTGGACCGGTTCTTAGGTGCTGTTCTTACTTGAACACATGTCCTACTTACGATTAACCCTCTCGCAAGCATCCGCAACTACGAGAAAAGTATTAAGAATAAATTCTAACCATAGCATTAGATTTTTGGATCCAATCGGTCCCTTACGGAATAGCGCATAAACTCGGATTTATGCTTCTGTCACTCTTGCAACCCACCATCTAATAACTACTCCACAATGCATTCCCTTAGGCCCAAATATGGTGAAGTGTCATGTAGTCGATGGTCACATGACACCACTAAGAGAATGGCAACATACATATCATCAAAATATCGAACACATATCAAGTTCACATGATTACTTGCAACATGATTTCTCTCATGACCTCTAGAACGAAAGTAACTACTCACAAATGATAGACATGCTCAAGAATAGAGGGGTATTAAATAGCATAATGGATCTGAACATATAATCTTCCACCAAATAAACCATATAGTAATCAACTACAAGATGTAATCAACACCACTAGTCACCACAAGCACCAATCTATAGTTTTGATACAAAGATTGAACACAAGAGATGAACTAGGGTTTGAGAGGAGTTGGTGTTGTGAAGATGTTGATGAATATAGCCCTCCCCAAGATGGGAGAGTTGTTGGTGATGATGATGATGATTTCCCCCTCCGGGAGGGAAGTTCCCCGGGCGGAATCGCTCCGCCGGAGGGAAAAAGTGCTCCTGCACAAGTTCCGTCTTGAGGCGGCGGCGCTTCGTCCCAAATGTCCTCCTATGATTTTTTCTAGGTCAAAATGACTTGTATACCAGAAGATGGGCACCGGAGGTGGGCCGAGGAGGGCAGCACCCACCAGGGCGCGCCTGGGCCTCCTGGCATGCCTAGGTAGGTTGTGCCCAACTGGTGGCCCTCCTCTGGTACTTATTTGCTCCAATATTTATTAAATATTCCATAAAAATTCCTCGGTGAGTTTCAGCTCATTTGGAGTTGTGCAGAATAGGTAGCTTGACGTAGCTTTTTTAGGTCCAGATTTCCAGCTGCCAGAATTCTCCCCCTTGGTGCATACCTTGCATATTATGAGGGAAAAGGCATTAGAATTACTCCAAAAAGCATTATTATATAATAAAACAACATAACTAACAGTAGGAAAACATGATGCAAAATGGACGTATCAATAACCGAGTGCATTTACCAAATTTCTATCTCTATCATGAGTGAAGTCCGTTTTAAACTTTAAGATCGTAGAACTCGCCACAAACAAATCCTCAATTTTACATTGTATCTTTTATTAACAGAAATTCACGGCGTAGCAGAGCACACCTATGCTTCAAGTGTAATTTTTTCTTGAAAAAAGATAACCCCGACCTCTATGCAGACAACCATCTTTATTAAATTATTTAATAGAGTCTGACAAAATAAATACATGGATCAACGCAAAACCACATTTCTGGTGATCTATGTCACTACACCTACTAGCTTGATGATGTGCCCTGATCACACACGAGCGCAGATCATCAAATCTGGTGGCCTCATCAAGCCACTCCATGGTGAATCAAGATAACCAAGCGGTCTGGCAGACCCTCAACGTGCACCACATGCACACGCTTCAGAATCCATTGCTTCCATCATCCACCATCCCAACTTCAGGAGAGATCCACACATTGATCTTGCCAGGCCCAACTGTCAATGACGCCACAATGACGCCAGATAAAGTCACCACCCTGCGCACGTCCATTAATACGTCTATCATTGAGATCCCTCTGTGCCACACTGTCGATATCCGCCGTCGTTGACGTGGTAGATGCCACACCGCACGAACTCCTCGTCCAGATCATCGCCAACCCAACGGTGTCCACCAGCCAGTTATCTCCCAAGGCAGTGCCTTCAAGAAGAGAATAGCGCCAAAGATGCTAGAGCTGCCCACCACAGTTAGGGTTTTCACTAATGAGACAAATAATTCGATAGAGGTGGAAGCATATCTAATGAACTGTCTTCATAAAAAACACTCCCTCAGAAGTGTAAATGAACTTGTTTTTGGATTACAGACGGCCTTAGGCCCATATAAGACAATAATCCATGGTTAATCTCTAAGACCCATTTAGATGGATGGCAAGTGATGGGAAGTTTAGTACCATACTACTAGTGGAGTGGGAGTGAGACCCCTTTATAAAGGCTGCTCTACGACATGCCATTGGGAGCTTGGGAAGAGGAGATGTACACGGGCACTCCTCCTCCTCTGTCGCCTGCCTCTGTCGGCGTTCTGGGAATGGGGGTCTCCAAACTTGCCAGCCTGCGGCCTGCGGCGTGGCACAAGTGGGGGCCCAGTGCGGCCCAGCTTCATAACTCAAGCTCAAGACCCTCGCAAGGGGCCAAGCCTCGTGGGGCGGACGACAGGAAGCTTCCTCAGGCACAGCCTCATCAGGCAGGCTCGCGAGGAGGCGGAGAGATCAAGGCAGGGTACCTCGTGAGGTGCCTGTGAAGCAAGCCATGACGATCGAGACCAGGCGGGCGCCAGGCGGGCGCCGGCCTGCGCAGTGTCCTTGTTTCCCCTTCGGTGCAAAGGGGGCAAGCACAGGCCAAGGCATCAGGCAAAGGTTACCATTTCGGTGCAACAAGACCAAGACCAACAGAACGATGGGATGGAGGTCATCGTGGAGCCCAGGACGGCGTCATCGTCAGAGCCTTTGGCAGCCGAAGAGCAATTTTAGTCAGGATAAGGGTACCAGATGTTCCCCTTCAAAATGGCCAATTGTTGGCGCCCTTCCCGCTCAATATTTGGGAAGAGGCCCAGGGCCTCCCCCTATAAATAGGGCTACCCACCACAGGGCAGAGGGACAGATGGAGGAGGATCCGGATCAGGCATAGACTAGAGAGTGGCGACTGAACTCACCCAAGCAGTTCATCGCACCAGCTCAAGAACAGCCCCTCGCGAGGCTGTTCCCTCTTTGTATTATTCATCATCAGCCCCTGAGGCAATCCACCAAACCACACACTGGAGTAGGGTATTACACCACAATGGTGGCCTGAACCAGTATAAATCTTGTGTCCCTTGTGTGTTCTTCTTTCTAGTCTAGATCCTTTGCGAGACTTCGATACGTGAGCCGGTAGGGGAAAGATCTTCGTGCGCACCCTAGTGTTCAAACCTCAAGGGTCTGCCGGAACCCGAAATCTGACATTTGGCGCGGCAGGTAGGGGTGCACCGGAATCCTTCTTCTGCCGCCTCACGTTCCGTCGCATCGCCGTTCTGATGTCAAGCGACCCGACAGCCAACGCTGACCGCTGGGCGGCATGGCCCTCACACGCCGCGCCGCCCGCCCAGGGCAACATCAACCCTGCGCCTCAGGCAGCTTGCGCTCCGCAGGGCGCCGCGGGGCGCAGGCGACACGGACAAACGCCGCTTGCCCTCACTCCGCGGCAGGTGCGGTCAGCAGCAAGAGCCTCAAGACACGCCGTGGCCACAACGTCGCACACCCGATGGGAGCAGGCGAACTCCAGGGCCGCGCTCACGGTGACCCGAGAGCTGCTACGGTGCCAACTGCTGGAGGGTGGCCACGACGTGTTGTTGGAGCGAGTGGCCGAGCTCCTGGATGGCGCCGCCATGGGAGCACCTCCCTTATGCGTCCAGCTGCCGCCCTAGATCCAGAGCGGGCCGTATGGCGGCCCCATACGCGCCCATGCAACTCCAAGCGGGCTCCCGGGCCTACTCTACGCCGACCTGGCCAGTAACACCTGGCGACAAGTCGCGCCGACCCCATCTCCGGCCGGCGAAGGAGTGCACGCCGGGACCTTCGGCCTCGACGGACCACCGCGCCACCACCCTCAAGACAATGCTCCGGGATGGACTGCATGGCATGTGGGGCACTACGACGAGACCCGCGGGGCGGCGGCCCCAGAAGCTTACGTGCCCCACATGGTGGAACGAGAGTGCGCACTGGAAGAAAACCATGGCTTGTTCCTCGGGCCAGGCTGGGGCGAGAAGACACCAGAAGCTGAGCTCTTTCAAGAACCCCAAGTGGGCCACGACGACCGTGCCGGTGGCAGCAACTATCTGGTACCGCTAATTCCTCAGGAGCAAGCTTATGCTAACCATGGGTCGTAGGAGGTACAGGTCGCCGTAGCAGATGGCTGCCCCAACCCAGCAGCCCCTTACCCCTCGGGAGGAGTGCACTGGGGGCTGCAGGAGAGGGGCCGAGATCCGGGTTCGTCCCCGTGGCGTTCGGCGTAAGGCATTCTCAGGAGGTAGGCCCTCTGCCGGGGAGGCGCCTTAGGGCCTACCCCCGGTAGAGGACCCGTGGTCGTCGGGGGAACCGCTGGCGACCGCTCTACCCCATTGGCGTCGTCCTTGGTCTCCGACCGCTGTCAATGGCGGTAGAGTGTGGCGTAAGGCGGGGCCCACGTCTGGCGATATGAAGCAAGGCTGGTACCTGTGAAGAAGGCCCAGTGCTTGTGAAGCTCGCCGCCCCGTGACACTCTCACGTAATAATGAGTGGGGCTGTACATGCCTCGGAGTCTCCGGAGAGCCTCCCTCGGGCCTCGGGGGTTCCCTCCCACGCCTAGTGGCAGCACTTAGCTCAGCGCTGGTGAGAAGACGTCGAAGACTAGACTAGGTGCCGGATGCGGCCTTTTGTTTTTTGCCTTTTTCCCCTGTTGACGAGGTTCTTCGATTTGAATTTAAGTTGGATTTGAGTTTGAACTTGTGTGTGTTTGGGGGAAGGGTATTTTAGTCTCGTTCGAGCAATCTCTCACGTTCTGGTTTCGGCTTTGCGTCCAAAGATAGCGTCAGGTGCCTCCCCTCGTGAGCCCCTCGTGAGCCGGGCCAAGCCAAGCACATCTACAATCCAGACCGTTGTCACCATACCCTCTCAGGAGGTTCTCTCTGCGCGATCAATGGGTTCACCCAGAAGGTACTCGAGGCGCTGCGGCTCCCGCAGGCTCGCTCTGGACCCGTCTGGGTCATAAGGTAAACAAGTCAGCTGCCCCATCGCGGGGCCGGAAGCCCAGCACAATCCCACGTGCAGTGTTATGTTTACAAAAACACTGATTGCAAACCTTTACATGAGGGGCTCCCCCTCCCAAAATGCTCTTACCATCTTCAAGGCCGAGCCCAAACCTTTTTCATACAGGATAAACAGTGGCGACCAATGGTCAAACGGACATATCACTCACCACGTCTTCCGGAGCGCCAGGCGTCGTTGGCATCACTGACGTCGTCACCACCGCCGCCATCACCTTCATCAACATCGGGCCCGTTCACAACGCCACCTTCATCGGCGGCCACGATCACGCCATCATCATCAGATGCGAAGTCCCTGACAAGGGCATCCACATTGTACTCCACCCAATGCGCCAGATCACCCCGGGTGGCCACATGCTCCGGTGCGATGGCAGCGTCGAAGTCAAAGTGGGGATCCATGTCCTGAAGATAGCTGAAGACGCGGGAGAAGGCGCACCCAAGCAAGGCTCGGCTCCTCTCCTCGACAAGCCAACGAGACCTCTCAGAGCGGTCCTCCAGAAGCGTCACCACATCGGTGAAGAACTGGAGGTTGCCGGCATAGTTGGTCTCATGCGGCTCCTTGGCGGTGGCCTCGCAAATGTTGCTCAAGGCTGTGTTAGCCCTTTCCCTGAGCATTCGGAGCATGGGAGCATGTTCATGCTCCAGGGTCCGCTGCTGATGGATCTCGTCCTCATTCCGCCGCGCGACGGCCTCGGCGCCATCGACCCTCTTTGGAGAAGAAGCAGCTCGGCACGAGAAGAGGCCAGCTCCGCCTGCGCCGCGCCAAGGGCGGCTGCGGAGGAATCCGCTCTCTGCATTAGTTCATCCAGCTTAGCCCTGAGGGCAGCGGTCCTGCCCCCAGCTTCGGCCCTGATCAACTCCAGCTTCTCCTCATGTTCGCGCTCAAGACTCGAGCGAGCTTCCGCCGCGCGGCGGTCAACCTCTTCTTGGAATCAAGCTTCCTGCGCGGCGACATCATCCTCCGCCTGAGTCACCAGACGCTCCCTCGTCTCCAACTGCTCGAGGTCGAGGATACGCTCAGCGGCCTCCAGCGTCAGCGCCTCCTCACGCTTCTGGAGCTCCGCCTGGTCGACGGAAGCCTCCTTCATCGACATAAGGGCTGCCTGACGCAGCTCCACTTGCTGCTCTAGAGAGTTACTCCAGGCCTGGAGCTCCCACGCACGCTCCTCTGCAGCCTTGAGCCGTCATTCTGCTTCCCGAGACTCCTCGACGGCATGGGAGCAGGCCTCCCACAAGGCAGCCAGCGATGCTTCGCCCTTCGCGTTGTCAAGGTCACGTTGGTGACGCGCAAGGGCGACGGCTACCTTCAGCTTGCGCCTCTCCTCAGTGAGGCGCAGGCCTTTGGCCTCGAGGCACGCGTCCTCGCCAGCAAGCTCCACGTCGAGCTGGCTCACTGCATCAGCCGCTCTCTGAAGAAACCCTTGGCGAAGGTCGCGGCGCTCCCGAGCGCGCCCAAGCACGTCTCCCGTGCCATCCTCCGCCACTGGTGATCGTGGAGGACCCTGAGATGGCACGCCCCCTTCCGGTGAGGGGCTGGGGGATGGCGCCCCAGCAATTGCCGGATAGACCTCGCCAGGAATCCATCCTGGCGCCCGGTCCATTCCCAGAGGAGGAACTCAAGACCGACCTCAGCCAGTCACCATCCACGATCAAGGGAGGCACGCGGGGCAAGCTAGCCGTACCCTAGGAGAGCTCGTGAAGGGAGGACTGCAGGCGTGCAAGCTCGGGGCGCCCCGTGGGGCAGATCACTTCCGCAACCGGCCCAACGGCGGGGGCGTTGCTCGGGCTCAGCGCGCCCAGGGTCAGCAGTGAAGGCAAAGCATGGGGGAGCGACTCCTTGGCCGTCTCCGCGAATTCGGCAGGAAGGGCCCTGAAAGGCCACGGTCAGCTGCAGGAACAGTAAGGTAAAGGAGCAGAGAGAGAAGAAGACTTACTCGTCCATGGCAAGGTACTTCCTGCGCTTCAACAAGCGACAAGGGCGATCATCGCCACCCAAGGCCTCCTTCCTCTTGCGGAGGGCCTCGAAGTCCATGCGGAACGGGCCTAGGCGCTGGGCGCAAGGGTCGACCTGTGGCGTGGAGGAGGCGTCAAGGTGATCAGCGCGGGGGGGACCATCCTGAGGGACGCCGCCAGGCACCGCCTCACGAGGGACGGCTGGGGCCTTGGAAGCCCCAGCCTCAGGAGCTGCAGGCGGCAGCTCCTCGCCTACTGCTGCTCCAGGACGGGCTTCAGGGGACGCCTCCTTCGGGGCTCCGTGCGGCGTCAGCACCTCGACATCGACCCCCTCAGCCCCCGGTGGCTCTCGTCTCCCCGCTCCATCGCCTGAGGCAGGACCACCATGGGCGGCCGGAAGAGCAACCACAGTGACCGGGTTCTCGCGGGGCCCCGTGAGGCCAGCCGGGCGCAGCCCCCACTCGTCAAACTTGGGCATCTGCCTCACGAAATCGGCCCTACCCGAGCAAAGATACAAGAGGGAAGCATCGTGTTGAAGGCTGCCTGGGGAAGGGTCGCCTGTCAGGACCCTGAGCACCGTCCGCAACACTTCGGGCGCCAGGTCCTCCTCCTGAAGCCGCATGCGATCTTTATACCCCGCAAAGTCCAACATCCGGCGAGAGTGGCGCTGGAGAGGAGCAATGCGACATTGGAGGAACTCCTTCACCACCTTGGGTGCCGTCACATCGAGTGCCCTCAAGCTCTCGAAGCGGCACCAGACGAAGGCGAGCCGGGGGCTCACGAGCGCCTCATGACCCCAGCCTGGGTTGGGAATAGCAGGCAAGGTTGGGTGCGAGAGCAGGGGGCTGGGTACACCGACATCCATGTACAACCATCACTCTCTGAACCTGGCCTCAGGAGGAGGAAGGCTGAAGTTGATCCCTAAAGCGGCCGTCTCCGGCACAGCGAGGAAGCTCACACACCCAAGCATCGAGTGGGATCGCTTAGGAGCAAAGAGAAGAAATGGTGCAGCAGGGCGACGGAAGGAGGAATGCCCACCATTGCCTCGCAAACAAAAGGGAAGACAGCCAGGAGGGTAATGGACTCAGGCCCAAGGTGCATCATGTGGATCTGATAATGGGAGAGCACCGCGTTGAAGAAAGAGGAAAAGGGGGGAACCAGGCCCGCCCACAGGGCATCGGCGAAGAACCGGACCTCCGTGACGACCCTATCAAAGGAGGCATGGGCCGCAGGCCAGACCGTGGTCCTGCCGCATTCATTGAAGATGGTGGCAAGGGCAGAGCAGACCTTGTTCAAGGCTTCAGGATTGAGTATGATGGACCGGTCAACGGCGGGGGCACCGCCGGAGGCGAGCGGGACAAAGGCGTGGACTTCTTCCCCCTTTCCTTCTTCGTTGGCGCCATGGCAATGGGAAAGGGGGGAGAGTTTGAGTTGGATTGGAGGCAGAGACTGGAGCCTGAGGAAGAAGGAAGGGTAGGAAGCACGCGGGCGGCGAAAGGGGAATGGCTGTGTGCAACCACGGGTCCGCCTAGCCAGGCGTGTAATGAGGTATCATGGGGAAGCGGAGACGCCCACGTCCAATCAATCGCCTCGTGGCGCCCAAGGCTGCAGGCTGTTGGGGCCCACGGTGCTTCGTACTTGCCCCGTCGCTTCTCTGCTAAGCCAAGTCCAGGCACGCCTTGGGCCCGGGGGCTACTATCGGCATTCTGGGAACGGGGGTCCCCAGACTTGCCTGCCTGCGGCCTGAGGCGTGGCTCAAGTGGGGGCCCAGTGCGGCCCAGCTTGATCAGCTCAAGCTCAAGACCCTCACAAGGGGCCAACCCTCGCGGGGCGGACGACAGGAAGCTCGCTCAGGCGCAGCCTCATTAGGCAGGCTCACGAGGAGGCGGGGAGATCAAGGCAGGGTACCTCGTGAGGTGACCATGATGCAAGCCATGACGATTGAGACCAGGCGGGCGCCGGCCTGTGCAGTGTCCTTGTTTCCCCTTCAGTGCAAAGGGGGCAAGCACAGGCCAAGGCATCAGGCAAAGGTTACCGTTTCGATGCAACAAGACCAAGACCAATAGAACGGCAGGATGGAGGTCATCATGGAGCCCAGGACGATGTCATCGTCAGAGCCTTTGGCAGCCGAAGACCAACTTTAGTCAGGATAAGTGTACCAGATGTTCCCCTTCAAAATGGCCAATTGTTGGCGCCCTTCCCTCTCAATATTTGGGAAGAAGCCCACCCCCCTATAAATAGGGCTAGCCGCCACAGGGCAGAGGGACGGATGGAGGAGGATCCGGATCAGGCATAGACTAGAGAGTGGCGACTAAACTCACCCAAGCAGTTCATCGCACCAGCTCAAGAACAGCCCCTCACGAGGCTGTTCCCCCTTTGTATTATTCATCATCAGCCCCTGAGGCAATCCACCAAACCACACAATGGAGTAGGGTATTACACCACAATGGTGGCCTGAACCAGCATAAATCTTGTGTCCCTTGTGTGTTCTTATTTCTAGTCTAGATCCTTTGCGAGACTTCGATACATGAGCCGGTAGGGGAAAGATCTTCGTGCGCACCCCAGTGTTCGAACCTCAAGGGTCTGCTGGAATCTGAAATCTGACAGCCTCGCTTCGCCACGCCACACCTTGCCTTGTTGATACGTATCCAACGTATCTATAATTTTTTATTATTCCATACTATTATATTATCTGTTTTGGATATTTTATATGTATTAATATGCTATTTTATATAATTTTTGAGACTAACCTATTAACTTAGAGCCCAATGCCAGTTTATGTTTTTCCTTGTTTTTGAGTTTTACGGAAAAGAAATATCATACTGAATAAAACTTTCACGATGATTTTTCCTAGACCAGAAGACACCAGTAGGACTTGAAGATGAAGTCAGAGGAGTCCCGAGGTGGCCACAAGCCTCAGGGGCGCACCCTACGGGGCGCTGAGGGCTTCTGGGCTCCTCGGAGCTCCTCCAACCCTAATCTTTAGCCTACATATTCAGAAATATTCCCAAACCAATAGAAGCGTCCACCAAAATACTTTTCCGTCGCCGCAAGCCTCTGTTCCTGTGATATCCCATCTTGGGGCCTTTTTCGGCGATCCGCCTGAGGGGGATTCGACCATGGAGGGCATCTACATCAACTCTATTACCCTACCAATGAAGCGTGAGTAGTTTACCATAGACCTACGAGTCCATAGCTAGTAGATAGATCACTTCTTCTCTCTCTTTGATCTTCAATACAATGTTCTCCTCGATGTTCTTGAAGTTCTATCCGATGTAATATTCTTTTGCGGTGTGTTTGTCGAGATCGATGTATTGTGGATTTATGATCAGATTATCTATGAATGTTATTTGGATCTTCTCTGAATTCTTATATGCATGATTAAATATCTTTGTATTTCTCTTTGAATTATCGGTTTGGTTTGGCCAACTAGATTAGTATTTCTTGCAACGGGAGAGGTGCTTAGTTTTGGGTTCAATCTTGCCGTGTCCTCACCCAGTGACAAAGTAGGTGTAGAAAGGCATGTATTGTATTGTTGCCATCAATGGTAAAAGGATGGGGTTTATATCATATTGCTTGAGTTTATCCCTCTACATAAGGTCATCTTACTTAAGGCTTTACTCCGTTCTTATGAACTTAATACTCTAGATGCATGCTGGATATCGGTCAATGTGCGGAGTAATAGTAGTAGATGCAGAATCGTTTTGGTCTACTTGACATGAATGTGATGCCTATATTCATAATCATTGCCTTGGATATCATCATAACTTTGCGCTTTTCTATCAATTTCTTGGCAGTAATTTGTTCACCCACCATATGTTTTCTTTCAAGAGAGAAGCCTCTAGTGAAACCTATGGCCCCCGGGTCTATTTTCCATCATATATTTTCATATCTATAAAACAAAAACCCAAAAATATGTTGCTGCAATTTATTTGTTTTCACTTTGTTTTACATTTTTGTAATCTTTTATATCTATCTCTATTAGATCTCATCTTTGCAAGTGACTGTGAAGGGATTGACAACCCCTTTATCGCGTTGGGTGCAAGTGTTTGATTGTTTGTGCAGGTGCATAGGTTGGAGACTTGTTCGTACCTCCTACTGGATTGATACCTTGGTTCTCAAACTGAGGGAAATACTTATCTCTACATTGCCGCATCACCCTTTCCTCTTCAAGGGAAAAACCAACGCAAGCTCAAGAAGTAGCAGGAAGAATTTCTGGCACCGTTGCCAGGGAGGTTCTATGTCAAGCCTACCAAGTACGCATCATAAACACTCATCTCTTGCACTCATTATTTGCCATTTGCCTCTCATTTTCGTTTCCCCCACTTCTAAAACATTTTCAGAAAATCACAAAAATATTTGCCCTTTTTTATTTGCCTTTTTCCCGTTTGCCTTTATGTCTTACTTGGTTTGTTCGCTCGTTTGCTTGGCATAATTATGTATTTATTCAAAAACATGAAGCAAAGAGTTTATGTATCCTCGTATACTTGATAATCTTTTTAAGAGATCCTATTATGATGAACCAATTGCTAGTGAGTTGTGTGCACTAGATTATCTATGAAGTTTTGCTTGAAATTCATCTGAAAATTATGATGACATGTTAAAAGAAGAAATTTATGAAGTGATTCACCATAGCTCCTTGGATGAATAGCATGATTGCAATGGTTCTACTATAGATTCTATTAATGTCAGTTGTGCTAATGATATCCAAAACCCTAAGCTTGGGGATGCTAATTTTGCTATGTCCAGTACTTGTTGGAATGATCATGATTGGGGTGATTTTTCTTATGATCTTGAAAAATTATTTAAGCCTTATGATGAATATGTTTGCAATAATATTGAAAGTGGGTTTTGAAGAGTGTAAACTCTAGGAGAACGATCAAAGTGGGTTTTAAAGTGGTTAATAATTATCCCACTGCTTTGGAGAATGATCAATCTTATGAAATATTTGATAAAAGTGGGCTAGGAGAAGTAATGACTTTATTTTATGTTAATCTCACTATTTTGGAAGAGTGTCAACTTTGCATGCATGTGGATCATGTTGAGAATATTTTATATGATAACTATATTGTTGAATTTGATTATGATCCTACATGTAATTATTATGAGAGAGGGAAATATGGTTGTAGAAATCTTCATGCTACTAAATTACCTCTCTTTCTGTTGAGATTGCTATTGTTTGTTTCTTCTTCTTTGCATATGCTGTTGGGAGACAACACATTATTTTTCTTTTCTGTTTTTATGAGTATACACATTATTACCTCAGTAGTAATTGTGTTTTGGTGTTTTTAATTAGTGTTTGTGCCAAGTAAATCCTTTGGGATACTTTGGTATATCGTTGATTTGATCTTGCTGAAAAATAGAAACTTTCGCGTCCAGTAACAGAATGGTTTAACATCATAGAAGCATGATAAAATTCTGAATTTTTTACACAAGATTTTTATATGAATTGCCTCTGTTGTCCTATTTTTAAAGAATTTCTAGAGTTATAGAAGTATATGAAGTTTACATATTACTACAGACTGTTCTGTTTTTGACAGATTCTATTTTCTATGTGTTGTTTGCTTATTTTGATGAATCTATGGGTAGTATCAGGGGGGGGTATGAACCATGGAGAAGTTGGAATACAATAGATATTACACCAATATAAATAAAGAATGCGATCACAACAGTACCAAAAGTGGTGATTTATTTTCTTATACTAACGGATCTCATGAGTTTTTTGTTGAGTTTTGTGTTGTGAAGTTTTCAAGTTTTGGGTAAAGATTTGATGGACTATGGAATAAGGATTGGCAAAAGCCTAAGCTTGGGGATGCCCAAGGCACCCCAAGGTAATATTCAAGGACAAAAAATTATCTAAGATTGGGGATGCCCTCGAAGGCATCCCCTCTTTCGTCTTCAATCCATTGGTAAATTTACTTGAGGCTATGTTTTTATTCACCACATGATATGAGTTTTGCTTGGAGCGTCTCATATGATATGAGTCTTTGATTTTAGTTTGCCATAATCATCCTTTCTGTACACACCTTTTGAGTGGGACACACATGAATCGTGAATTTATTAGAATACTCTATGTTCTTCACTTATATTTTTTGAGCTGGGCAATTTGCTCTAGTGCTTCACTTATATCCTTTTAGAGCACGGCGGTGGATTTATTTTATAGAAATTGTTAAACTCTCTTGCTTCACTTATATTATTTTGGGAGTCTCTAAACAACATGGTAATTTGCTTAGTTATGAATTTAGTCCTAATATGATGGGCATCCAAGAGGGATATAATAATAACTTTCATATAAAGTGAATTGAATACTATGAGAAGTTTGATTCCTTGCATATTGTTTTGAGATATAAAGGTGGTGATATTAGATCATGCTAGTGAGTAATTGTCGATTGGTAGAAATACTTGTGTTAAAGTTTGTGATTCCCGTAGCATGCATGTATGGTGAACCGTTATGTGATGAAGTTGGAGCATGATTTATTTATTGATTGTCTTCCTTATGAGTGGCGGCCGGGGATGAGTGATGGTCTTTTCCTACCAATCTATCCCCTTAGGAGCATGCGTGTAGTACCTTGTTTCGATAGCTAATAGACTTTTGCAATAAGTATGTGAATTCTTTATGACTAATGTTGAGTCCATGGATTATACGCACTCTCACCCTTCCACCATTGGTAGCCTCTCCAGTACCGTGCAATTCTTGCTGGTGCATTAAACCCACCATATACCTTCCTCAAAATAGACACCATACGTACCTATTATGGCATTTCCATAGCCATTCTGAGAAATATTGCCATGGAACTTCCACCGTTCCGTTCATTATGACACGCTTCATCATTGTCATATTGCTTTGCATGATCATGTAGTTGACATCGTATTTGTGGCAAAGACACCGTTCATATTTTTATATACATGTCACTCCTGAGTCATTGCACATCCCGGTACACCGCCGGAGGCATTCATATAGAGTCATATTTTGTTCTATAATCAAGTTGTAATTATTGAGTTCTAAGTAAATAAAAGTGTGATGATCATCATTATTAGAGCATTGTCCCATGTGAGGAAAGGATCATGGAAGCTATGATTCCCTCACAAGTTGGGATGAGTCTCCGGACTTTAAAAAAAATAGGCCAAAGAAGCCCACAAAAAATATGAGAGAAAAAGAGAGAAGGGACAATGTTACTATCCTTTTTCCACACTTGTGCTTAAAAGTAGCACCATGATCTTCATGATAGAGAGTCTCATATTTTGTCACTTTCATATACTAGTGGGAATTTTCATTATAGAACTTGGCTTGTATATTCCAATGATGGGCTTCCTCAAATTTCCCTAGGTCTTCGTGAGCAAGCAAGTTGGATGCACACCCACCTAGTTTCTTTTTGAGCTTTCATACACTTATAGCTCTAGTGCATCAGTTGCACGGCAATACCTACTCACTCACATTGATATCTATTGATGGGCATCTCCATAGCCCTTTAATACGCCTAGTTGATGTGAGACTTTCTCCTTCTTTTTGTCTTCTCCACAACCACCATATTCTATTCCACCTATAGTGCTATATCTATGGCTCACGCTCATGTATTGCGTGAAAGTTCAAAAGGTTTGAGAACATCAAAAGTATGAAACAATTGTTTGGCTTGTCATCGGGGTTGTGCATGATTTAATACTTTGTGTGATGAAGATGGAGCATAGCCAGACTATATGATTTTGTAGGGATAACTTTCTTTGGCCATGTTAATTTGAGAAGACATAATTGCTTTATTAGTATGCTTGAAGTATTGTTATTTTTATGTCAATATTTAACTTTTGTTTTGGATCTTATGGACCTGAACATTCATGCCACAATAAAGAAGATTACATGGATAAATTAGTTAGGTAGCATTCCACATCAAAAATTCTGTTTTTATCATTTACCTACTCGAGGACAAGCATGAATTAAGCTTGGGGATGCTTGATACGTCTCCAACGTATCTATAATGCTTGATTGTTCCATACTATTATCTTATCTGTTTTGGATGTTTTATATGCATTAATATGCTATTTTATATTATTTTTGGGACTAACCTATTAACTTAGAGCCCAATGCCAGTTTCTGTTTTTTCCTTGTTTTTGAGTTTTACAGAAAAGGAATATCAAAAGGAATCCAAAAGGAATTAAACTTTCGCAATGATTTTTCTTGGACCAGAAAACACCCGTAGGACTTGGAGATGAAGTCAGAGGAGTCCCGAGGCGGCCACAAGCCTCAGGAGCGCACCCGAGGGGGGCGGCTGAGGGCTTGTGGGCCCATCGGAGCTCCTCCAACCCTAATCTTTGGCCTATAAATTCAGAAATATTCCCAAACCAACAGAAGCATCCACCAAAATACTTTTCCGCCGCCGCAAGCCTCTGTTCCCATGAGATCCCATCTTGGGGCCTTTCCGGCAATCTGCTGTAGGGGGATTCGATCACGGAGGGCATCTACATCAAGTCTATTGCTCTACCGATGAAGCATGAGTAGTTTACTACAGACCTACGGGTCCATACCTAGTATCTAGATGGCTTCTTCTCTCTCTTTGATCTTCAATACAATGTTCTCCTCGATGTTCTTGGAGTTCTATCCGATGTAATATTCTTTTGCGGTGTGTTTGTCGAGATCCAATGTATTGTGGATTTATGATCAGATTATCTATGAATATTATTTGAATCTTCTCTATATTCTTATATCCATGATAAAATATCTTTGTATTTATCTTCAAATTATTGATTTGGTTTGGCCAACTAGATTGGTATTTCTTGCAACGGGAGAGGTGCTTAGTTTGGGGTTCAATCTTGCAGTGTCCTCGCCCAGTGACAAAGTAGGTGTAGCAAGGCACGTATTGTATTGTTTCCATCTAGGGTAAAAAGATGGGGTTTATATCATATTGCTTGAGTTTATCCCTCTACATCATGTCATCTTACTTACGCCATTATTCTGTTCTTATGAACTTAATACTCTAAATGCATGCTTGATAGCGGTCGATGTGTGGAGTAATAGTAGTAGATGCAGAATCGTTTTGGTCAACTTGACACAGACATGATGCCTATATTCATAATCATTGCCTTGGATATCATCATAACTTTACGCTTTTCTATCAATTGCTTGCTACTTCTTGAGCTTGCGTTGGTTTTTCCCTTGAAGAGGAAAGGGTGATGCAGCAAAGTAGAGATAAGTATTTCCCTTAGTTATAGAACCAAGGTATCAATCTAGTAGGAGACAAAGCAGAGGCCACCAATACCTGCACAAACAATCAAACAACTTGCACCCAACGCGATAAAGGGGTTGTCAATCCCTTCACAGTCACTTGCAAAAGTGAGATCTGATAGAGATAGATAAACAAAAGGTAAAGTATTTTGGGTTTTTTGGTTTATAGATCTAAAAGTAAAAGATTGCAAAATAGTAGACCAGATACTAATATGATGGAAAATAGTATATCGGTAACTAATATGATGGAAAGTAGACCCGGGGCCGCAGGTTTCACTAGAGGCTTCTCTCATGAAGGCAAATAATACGGTGGGTGAACAAATTACTGTAAAGCAATTGATAGAAAAGCGCAAATTTATGACGATATCCAAGGCAATGAATATGAAATATATGCATCACGTCTGTATCAAGTAGACAGACTCTGCCTGCATCTACTACTATTACTCCACACATTGACCGACTCCTGTGTGCATCTAGAGTATTAAGTTCATGAAGAACAGAGTAACGCTTTAAGTAAGATGACATGATGTAGAGGAATAAACTCAAGCAATATGATGTAAACCCCATCTTTTTATCCTCGATGGCAACAATACAATACGTGCCTTGCTGCCCCTACTGTCACCAGGAAAGGACACCGCAAGATTGAACCCAAAGCTAAGCACTTCTCGTATTGCAAGAAAAACCAATCTAGTTGGCCAAACTAAACCGATAGTTCGAAGAGAATTACAAAGATATCAAACCATGCATATAAGAATTCATAGAAGATTCAAATAATATTCATAGATAAAAAGATCATAAACCCATAATTCATCGTATCTCGACAAACACACAGCAAAAGAAGATTACATCGGATAGATCTCCAAGAACATCAAGGAGAACATGGTATTGAGAATCAAAGATAGAGAAGAAGCCATGTAGGTACTAGCTATGGACCCGTAGGTCTGTGGTAAACTACTCACGCTTCATCGAAAGGGCAATAGAGTTGATGTAGAAGCCCTCCGTGATCGAATCCCACTTCGGTAGGATGACGGAAAAGGCCCCTAGATGGGATCTCATGGGAACAGAAGGTTGCGGCGGTGGAAAAGTGTTTTCGTGGATGCCACTGGTGGTTTGGGAATATATGTGAATATATAGGAGGAAGATCTAGGTCAGGAGGTCACCGAGGGGCCCACCAGGTAGGGGGGCGCGCCCTACCCTCCCTCCCCCCTTGTCACTGCCTCGTGGCTCTTCTGACTTGCACTCCAAGTCTCCTGGGTGTCTTATGGTCCAAGAAAAATAACCGCGAAGGTTTTATTCCATTTGGACTCCATTTGGTATTCCTTTTCTGCGAGGCTCAAAAACAAGGGAAAAAACCAAAACTAGCACAGGGCTCTAGGTTAATAGGTTAGTCCCAAAAATAATATAAAATAGCATATTAATGCAAAAAAACATCCAAAACATATAATATAATAGCATGGAACAATAAAAAATTATAGATATGTTGGAGACGTATCATTGCTTGATAGTAATTTGTTCACCCACCGTATGTTTTCTTTAAAGAGAGAAGCCTCTAGTGAAACCTATGGCCCCCGGTTCTATTTTCCATCATATATTTTCAGATCTATAAAACCAAAAACCCAGAAATACCTTGCTGCAATTTATTTATTTTCACTTTGTTTTATGCTTTAGTAATATTTTATATCTATCTCTATCAGATCTCATCTTTACAAGTGACCATGAAGGGATTGACAACCCCTTTATCGCGTTGGGTGCAAGTGTTTGATTGTTTGTGTAGGTGCATAGATTGGAGACTTGTTCGTACCTCCTACTGGATTGATACCTTGGTTCTCAAACTGAGGGAAATACTTATCTCTACTTTGCTGCATCACCCTTTCCTCTTCAAGGGAAAAACCAACGCAAGTTGAAGAAGTAGCACTCGTCACAACGCAATTCTCGCGCCGAGGGTTGCGGGAATGAGCCGAGTCGAAGCTTATTGTTGCTGGTCAGGAATAGTTAATTAATCTCGGATTAATTGGCGAGTCTCTACAATAGTGCCACTCTCCAAGACATTGGACCATGGGCTATTCGCGGACTCGATCGTGGACCTGAGCCTAGGCCCATCTGCCTGAAGGCCTGTATAAGAAGGAGGTGTTGGCCAGTAGAGTGAACCCTAACTCAGTTCACTCACTCCCTCTTGCACAACCCTAGCCGTCATCTACTATTCCTCTCTCTATGCTGCCTCCGGTGATCCCATCCTGATAACCATGTGCACGGTTGGTTGGGAGAACAGGTGCCTCCGGAACCCTGGCGATCGAGATCATGGCCGGGAGAATGGCAATAAGGTTTTTGGGGAGCGTCTCGACTCGATTGCTCCCCATCCATCTGCATCTTTGTCTGCCTCTGCTCTCCTTACATCGAATCCATGGCTAACGACGAGGCCACCAAGAATATGGCATCGTCTGATGCCGAGGCTATCGTTGTCGTCACCGTGTTGTCCTGGCCAACCGGCGGGTATGAATTGTTCATCCCCTATTTGCTCGTTCATGTGCTGACCGTATATATGTTGTTCATAGATGTTTCGGTTCTATGTACTGTACGTGCATCCATGCTTAGGTATCAGTATGAGATGCATACCGTATTTGCCATGTTTATAATTTACTCATGGAGTAGATTAGTCGAAGATGTGCTAATATTTACAACAATCCAAAAAATCTAGTGGTGAAATCTGATGTGCATGACGTGAAGGTTGGTACGATCACAGAGTTTAAAGATGCTACATTCTTTGAGAGATATGCAAAGCACTTCTAGACTGGAATCTGACAAGACTCCTGAATCTGTCATTCTGATGGAATATTATGAACACAAAGGTGATGAAAGTTCCACAGAGGATGACGAGGAATCCCCTGTTAGGAGCAAGAGATAGAGTACTGCAAAGTCTTTTGGTGATGATTTCCTCATGTACCTCATGGATGACGATAGTACTCCTAGTTCCATTTCAGAAGCTTATGCATCTCCGGATGCTGACTACTAGAAGGATGCAGTCCGTAGTAAGATGGACTCTATCTTGGCTAATGGGACATGGGCACTGACCGTCCTTATGGTTGCCAACCATTGGGATGTAAGTGGGTGTTCAAGAGGAAGCTTAGGCCCGATGGTACAAGGCTAGTCTTCTGGCCAATGTTTATACCTAGAAAGAAGAAGAAGACTTCTTCGATACTTACTCACTTGTGGCTAGACTAACAACTATTCGAGTCTTACTCGTGTTGGCTGCCTCACATGGTCTTCTCATTCATCATATGGATGTTAAGACGGATTTCCTTAATGGAGAGCTAGACGTGGCAATCTAGATCCAACAACCGGATGGCTTTGTAATAAATGGCCAGGAAAGAAAGGTGTGCAAGCTAGTGGAATCTTTGTATGGCCTGAAACAAGCGCCTAAGCAATGGCATGAGAAGTTTAATACAATTTTGACATTTGTTGGCTTTGTTGATAAAGAAGCTGAAAAATATGTATACTATCGCTATGGTGGGGCGCGAAGGAGTTATGATGTGTCTGTATGTCGATGACATACTGATATTTGAGACCCAGCTCAAAGTAATTGAAGAGGTCAAGGCTTTTCTATCTCATAACTTTGAGATGAAAGACCTGGGCATGGCGATGTTATCTTGAATATCAAGTTACTGAGAGATACTGAGGGTGGAATTACACTTTGACAATCCCACTATGTTGAGAAGATTTCAAATCGTTTTGGATATTCGGACTGCAAACCTTCTGCAAAACACCATATGATCCTCTCACGCGGATTTGAAAGTTCGAAGGCATGACTGTAGATCAATTGAGAAATTCTCAAGTGGTTGGTTGACTCATGTATCTAGCTTGTGCTACTCATTCTAACATCTCATTTGTTGTGTGCAAACTGAGTCAGATTGTTTTCAGTCTGGGAGATGTGCATTGGCATGCTGTTGAGCCAGTGATGTGTTATTTGCAAGGTACTATGAACTATGAAATTCACTATTCTAGGTACCGACTGTACTTGAAGGGTATAGTGATTTGAATTGGATATATGATGCTGATGAGATGAAAGCCACAAGTGGATATGTCTTCATGCTTGGTGGTGCTGTTGTTTTATGGAAGTCTTGCAAGCAGACGATATTATTGAGATCGACTATGGAAGTAAAATTCACAGCATTAGACACATCATGCGTCGAAGCAGAATGGCTTTGAGAGATTTTGATGGATTTGCCAGTGGTTGTTAAATCAGCCTCGATTATCCCTATGAACCGTGATAATCAAACAGTGATTCCGAAGGCTAAGAGTTCAAAGGACACCATGAAATCCACAAAGCACATAAGAAGAAGATTAAAATCTATCAGATAACCAAGAAACTCTGGAGTGATAGCGTTGGATTATATCTAGACTGCTAAACATCTGGCAAACCCTTTCACGAAAGGGCTATCACGGACTATGATAGAAAATGCATCGAGGGAGATGGGCATGAGACCCACGTAAGTTGCCATGGGGGCAACTCAACTATGTGATCGGAGATCTCGTGAATCAGGACCTGTGAAAACAATCCAACAGTCAAGTGAGGAGAGTATCCTTAATTAACCCACTCTGTAGGCGATGCCTAATACTCTTGTAATCTGTAAGGCGGGATGACTTTTGTCTTAATGTGTTTCAAAGATTATGTAAGCAAGATGCTATCCTACAGAGCATTCCTTGGAGGAACACACCTATGTGAGTCCAACTGCTGGTCACAGTCTATGAGATTGGGTAATCTCTAGGATGCTCATGAGAAGGTAAGGAGTATGACACTCCACCCGTGGGGTTTAGCCTTCGACAACCACATATTAGCTACAATAGGCAAAACTTTTGCACCCCGAACTGACAATTTAGGACATAGTCCATTTGTTCAGTTAACAGTCTTCACTGAAAATTCTATTATATCAAAAATTATTTGGAACAGTTGACAAACTTATGTGCCTTGAGATCTAGTGGGGGATTGTTGGATTATAGATGCGTTTAGCTAAGGCCCATATAAGACAATAATCCCTGGTTTATCTCTAAGACCCATTTAGGTGCATGGCAAGTGGTGAGAAGTTTAGTACCATACTGTTAGTGGAGTGAGAGTGAGACCCTTCATAATTATAAGTGCTGCTCTATCACATGCAACTGGAAGCTTGGGAAGAGGAGTTGTACATGCGTGCTCCTCCTCCTCCTCCGCCTGCCTCACCACGCCACGCGCGCGCCATGAGTTGCGCGAATGAGCCAAGCCGAAGTTTATTTTAGTTGGTCAGGAATGGTTAATTAATCTCGGATTAATTGACCGCCTGAGCCCAGACCCATCTACCTGACAACCTGTATGAGGAGGCGCTGGCCAGTCGAGTGTACCACTGTTGGGGAACGTAGTAATTTAAAAATTTTCCTATGATCACGCAAGATCTATCTAGGAGATGCATAGCAACGAGAGGGAGAGTGTGTCCATGTACCCTCGTAGACTGAAAGCGGAAGCGTTTAGTAATGCGGTTGTTGTAGTCGAACGTCTTCGCGATCTAACCGATCCAAGTACCGAACGTATGGCATCTCCGCGTTCAGCACACGTTCAACTCGATGATGTCCCTCATGCTCTTGATCCAATTGAGGACGAGGGTGAGTTCTGTCAGCATGACGGCGTGGCGACGGTGATGATGATATTACCGGCGCAGGGCTTCGCCTAAGCACTACGGTGATATGATCGAGGTGTGTAACTGTGGAGGGGGCACCGTACACGGCTAAGGAAAAACTTGGTGTGTTCTAGGGTGATCCCCTGCCCTCGTATATAAAGGAGGGAGGGAGAGAGGCTGGCCCCCTAGGGGCGCGCCAAGAGTATTGAGTCCTACTAGGACTTCCAACTCCTAGTAGGAATCCCTTTCGGAGTAGGAGAGAAGGAAAGAGGGAAAGAGAGAGGGAGTAGGAAAGGGCAAGGGGGGCACCGCCCCCTTCCCCTTGTCCAATTTTGACCCATGGGGGGTGCCACCTCCCCTTTGGCCTGCCTCCTCCTTTCCCTTATGGCCCAATAAGGCCCATTACTTCTCCCGGTGAATTCCCGTAACTCCCCGGTACTCTGAAAAATACCCGAATCACTTGGAACCTTTACGATGTCCGAATATAGCCTTCTAATATATGAATCATTACCTCTCGACCATTTAGAGACTCCTCGTCATGTCCGTGATCTCATCCGGGACTCCAAACAAACTTCGGTCATCAAATCACATAACTCACAATACAAATCATCATAAAACGTTAAGTGTGCAGACCCTACGGGTTCGAGAACTATGTAGACATGACCGAGACACATCTCTCGTCAATAACCAATATCGGAACCTGGATGCTCATATTGGCTCCTACATATTCTACAAAGATCTTTATTGGTCAAACCGCATAACAACATACGTTGTTCCCTTTGTCATCGGTATGTTACTTGCCCAAGATTCGATCGTCGGTATCATCATACCTAGTTCAATCTCGTTACTAGCAAGTCTCTTTACTCGTTTCGTAATGCTTCATCCCGCAACTAACTCATTAGTCACATTGCTTGCAAGGCTTATAGTGATGAGCATTACCGAGAGGACCCAGAGATACCTCTCCGAAAAATGCAGTGACAAATCCTAATCTCGATCTATGCCAACCCAAGAAACACCTTTGGAGACACCTGGATAGCATCTTTATAATCACCCGGTTACATTTTCATGTTTGATAGCACACAAGGTGTTCCTCTGGTATTCGGGAGTTGCATAATCTCATAGTCTGAGGAACATGTATAAGTCATGAAGAAAGTAGTAGCAATGGAACTGTAACGATCATAATGCTAAGCTAACGGATATGGGTCTTGTCCATCACATCATTCTCCTAATTATGTGATCCCGTTTATCAAATGACAACACTTGTCTATGGTTAAGAAACATAACCATCTTTGGTTAACGAGCTAGTTAAGTAGAGGCATACTAGGGACACTATGTTTTTCTATGTATTCATACATGTACTAAGTTTCCGGTTAATACAATTCTAGCATGAATAATAAAAAAATTCATGATATAAGGAAATATAAATAACAACTTTATTATTGCCTCTAGGGCATATTCCCTTCAGTCTCCCGCTTGCACTAGAGTCAATAATCTAGTTCACATCAGCATGAGATTTAACATCAATAGTTCACATTTGTATGTGATTAACACCCATAGTTCACATCACCATGTGACTAATAACCAACGGGTTTACTAGAGTCAATAATCTAGTTCACATCTCTATGTGATTAACACCAAAGAGTACTAAGGTTAATCATGTTTTGCTTGTGAGAGAAGTGTAGTCAACGGGTCTGCTAAATCCAGAGCCGTATGTATTTTCCAAATCTTCTATGTCTACAATGCTCTGCATGGAGCTACTCTAGCTAATTACTCCCACTATCAATATGTATCCAGATTGAGACTTAGAGTCATCTGGATTGATGTAAATCTTATATCGACGTAACTCTTTACGACGAACTCTTTATCACCTCCATAACCGAGAAATACTTCCTTAGCCATCTTACATAACTAAGGATAACTTGGACCGCTATACAGTGATCCACTCCTGGATCACTATCGTACCTCCTTGCCAAACTCATAGCAAGGCACAGAACTGGTCTAGTACATAGCATGGCATACTTTATAGAACCTATGACTAAGGCATAGGGAATGACTTCCATTCTCTTTCTATCTTCTACCTTGGTCAGGCTTTGAGTCTTACTCAACTTTACACCTTGTAATACAGGTAAGAACTCCTTCTTTGACTGATCCGTTTTTTAACCCTTTCAAAATCTTATCAAGGTATGTACTCATTGAAAAATCTTATCAAGCCTCTTGATCTATCTCTATAGATCTTGATGCCCAATATGTAAGCAGCTTCACCGAGGTATTTCTTTGAAAAACTCCTTTCAAACTCTTCTTTATGCTTTCTAGAAAATTCTACATCATTTCCAATCAACAATATGTCATTCACATATACTTATCAGAAAAGTTGTAACGCTCCCGCTCACTTTCTTGTAAATACAGGCTTCACCGCAAGTCTGTATAAAACTATATACTTTGATCAACTCATCAAAGCGTATATTCCAACTCCGAGACGCTTGCACCAGTCCATAGATGGATCGTTGGAGCTTGCACACCTTGTTAGTACCTTTAGGATCGACAAAACCTTCTGGTTGCATCATATACAACTTTTTTGTAAGAAATATCCATTTAAGGAATGCAGTTTTGACATCCATTTGCCAGATTTCATAAAATCTGGCAACTGCTAACATGATTCAGTCGGATTTAAGCATCGCTATAGTTGAGAAAATCTCATTGTAGTCAACAACTTGAACTTGTCGAAAACCTTTTTCGACAAGTCGAATTTTATAGATAGCAACACTACTATCAGCATCCGTCTTCCTCTTGAAGATCCATTTATTTTCTATGGCTTGCCGGTCATCGGGCAAGTCCACCAAAATCCACACTTTGTTCTCATACATGGACCCCATCTCAGATTTCATGGCCTCAAGCCATTTCGCGGAATCTGGGCTCATCATCGCTTTCTCATAGTTCGTAGGTTCATCATGGTCTAGTAACATGACTTCCAGAATAGGATTACCATACCACTCTGGTGCGGACCGTACTCTGATTGACCTACGAGGTTTGGTAGTAAGTTGATCTGAAGTTTCATGATCATCATCATTAGCTTCTTCACTAATTGGTGTAGGAATCACTAGAACTGATTTCTGTGATGAACTACTTTCCAATTCGGGAGCAGGTACAATTACCTCATCAAGTTCTACTTTCCTCCCACTCACTTCTTTCGAGAGAAACTCCTTCTCTAGAAAGGATCCATTCTTAGCAACAAATATCTTGCCTTCGGACCCAATAGTTTCTTTTGAATATCCTATGAAGACGCACTTCTCCGATTTGGATTCGAGCTTATCAGGTTGAAGATTTTTCACATAAGTATCGCAGCCCCAAACTTTAAGAAATGACAACTTTGGTTTCTTGCCAAACCATAGTTCACAAGGCGTCATCTCAACGGATTTTGATGGTGCCCTGCTTAACGTCAATGCAGTTGTCTCTAATGCATAATCCCAAAATGATAGTGGTAAATCGGTAAGAGACATCATAGATTGCACCATATATAATAAAGTGTGGTTATGATGTTCGGACACACCATTACGCTGTGGTGTTCCAGGTGGCATGAGCTGTGAAACTATTCCACATTGTTTTAATGAAGGCCAAACTCGTAACTCAAACTATTCCACGATGATTCTCCACTTCACTCTGAAATTCTTTGAACTATTCAAATGTTTTGACTTGTGTTTCATTTAAGTAGATATACCCATATCTGCTCAAATCATCTGTGAAGGTCAGAAAAGAACGATACCCGCCATGAGCATCAACACTCATTGGACTGCATACATTAGTATGTATTATTTCTAATAAGTCACTAACTCGTTATATTGTTCCGGAGAACGGAGTTTTAGTTATCTTACCTATAAGGCACAACTCGTAAGTATCAAATGATTCATAATTAAGTGATTCCAAAAGTCCATCTTTATGGAGTTTCTTCATGCGCTTTACACTGATATGACCCAAATGGCAGTGCCACAAATAATTGCTCTATCATTATCAACTTTGCATCTTTTGGCATCAATATTATGAATATGTGTATCACTATGATCGAGATTCAATAAACCATCAACATTGGGTGTATGACCATAGAAGGCTTTATTCATGTAAACGAATAACAATTATTCTGTGTCTAAACATGATCTAATCATATTTATGCTCAACACAAACACCAAATAAAATTTATTTAGTTTCAACACTAACCCCGAAAGTATAGGGAGTGTGCGATGATGATCATATCAACCTTGGAACCACTTCCAACATACATCATCACTTCATCCTCAACTAGTCTCTATTTATACTGCAACTACTGTTTCGAGTTATTAATTTTAGCAACCAAACAAGTATCAAATACCCAGGGGTTACTACGAGTACTAGTAAGGTACACATCAATAACCTGTATATCAAATATACCTTTGTTTACTTTGCCATCCTTCTTATCCGCCAAATATTCGGGGCAGTTCCGCTTCCAGCGACCATTTCCTTTGCAGTAGAAGCACTCAGTTTCAGGATTAGGTCCAGCTTTGGGCTTCTTCACGGGAGTAGAAACTTGCTTGCTATTCTTCTTGAAGTTCCCCTTCTTTCCTTTGCCCTTTTCTTGAAACTAGTGGTATTGTCAATCAACAACACTTGATGCTCTTTCTTGATTTCTACCTTCATCGATTTGAGCATCACGAAGAGCTCGGGAATTGTTTTCGACATCCCTTGCATAATATAGTTCATCACAAAGTTCCAGTAACTTGGTGGTGGTGACTAGAGAACTCTGTCAATCACTATCTTATCTGGAAAATTAACTCCCACTTGATTCAAGCGATTGTAGTACCCAGACAATCTGAGCACATGCTCACTGCTTGAGCTATTCTCCTCCATCTTTTAGCTATAGAACTTGTTGGAGACTTCATGTCTCTCAACTCAGGCATTTACTTGAAATATTAACTTCAACTCTTGGAACATCATATGGTCCATAATGTTCAAAATGTCTTTGAAGTTCCGATTCTAAGCCGTAACGCATGGTGCACCAAACTATCAAGTAATCATCATGTTGAGCTAGCCAAACGTTCATAACGTCTACATCTGCTCCTGCAATAGGTCTGTCACCTAGCGGTGCATCAAGGACATAATTCTTCTGTGCAGCAATGAAGATAAACCTCAGATCATGGACCCAGTCCGCATCATTTCTACTATCACCTTTCAACTTAGTTTTCCATAGGAACATATAAAAATCACAGGGAAGCTACAACACGAGCTATTGATCTACAACATAATTTGAAAAATACTATCAGGACTAAGTTCATGATAAATTAAAGTTCAATTAATCATATTACTTAAGAAATCCCACTTAGATAGACATCCCTCTAGTCATCTAAATGATCATGTGATCCATATCAACTAAACCATATCCGATCATCACGTGAGATGGAGTAGTTTTCAATGGTGAACATCTCTATGTTGATCATATCTACTATATGATTCACGCTCAACCTTTTGGTCTCCAGTGTTCCGAGGAAATATCTGGATATGCTAGGCTCGTCAAGTTTAACCCGAGTATTCTGCATGTGCAAAACTGGCTTGCACCCGTTGTATGTGAACTTAGAGCCTATCACACCCGATCATCATGTGGTGTCTCAGCACGAAGAATTGTTGCAACGGTGCTTACTCAAGGAGAACACTCATACCTTGAAATTTTAGTAAGCGATCACCTTAGAATGCTACTGTCATACAAAGCAAAATAAGAAGCATAAAAGATAAACATCACATGCAATCAAAATATGTGACATGATATGGCTATCATCATCTTGTACTTATGATCTCCATCACCGAAGCATCTTCATGATCTCCATCATCACCGGCGCGACACCTTGATCTCCATCGTAGCATCGTTATCGTCTCGCCAACTATTGCTTCTATGACTATCGCTACCGCTTAGTGATAAAGTAAAACAATTACATGACGATTGCATTGCATACAATAAAGCGACAACCATATGGCTCCTGCCAGTTGCCGATAACTCTGTTACAAAACATGATCATCTCATACAACAATTTATATCACATCATGTCTTGACCATATCACATCACAGCAAGCCCTGCAAAAACAAGTTAGACGTCCTCTACTTTGTTGTTGCAAATTTTACGTGGCCTCTACAGGCTTCTAGCAAGAACCGTTCTTACCTACGCATCAAAACCACAACGATTTTTCGTCAAGTGTGTTGTTTTAACCTTCAACAAGGACCGGTCATAGTCAAACTTGATTCAACTAAAGTTGGAGAAACAGACACGCGCCAGCCACCTATGTGCAAAAACACGTCGATAGAACCAGTCTCATGAACGCGGTCATGTAATATCGGTCTGGGCCGCTTCATCCAAACAATACCGCCGAATCCAAGTAAGACGTTGGTGGTAAGCAGTATGACTATTATCGCCCACAACTCTTTGTGTTCTACTCGTGCATAAAACATCTACGCATAGACCTGGATCTGATGCCACTGTTGGGGAACGTAGTAATTTTAAAATTTTCCTATGATTACGCAAGATCTATCTAGGAGATGCATAGCAATGAGAGGGAGAGTGTGTCCATGTACCCTCACTAAAATAATACACTTCCGTGATGATACGTGTTTGTCACAGTAGGTCACGTTTTCTATCATGCATGCACATCCATGATGATTTTATGACAGAATTAAGATAGTCATACCTGTGATGTCGTAGAAGTGTTCCATGACATTACCAAAATTATCATCATGGAAGTGTCCACTTCCATGACGATAAATCGCGCGTCACAGAAGTGCTTTCATCAAGGGTGACCGACACATGGTATCCACCGTAACGGAACGATCTTAAGCTATCGGGTCCGGTTTTGAATCCGATAACCCGTTAACAACCCCGACCAATGGGGATTTTCCACGTGTAAAATCATCATTGGCTGGAGGAAACACATGTAGGCTCACCGTTGGGACAGATGTCATCCACTCATTGGACCCAAGGCGCCTAGGATACGTCAACACGTGGCATGGCCCAATAGAGGCCCATTCCTGTGAAAAGGCCGGCCCATTTGACTTGGTCAAAAGGTGGTAGGCCGGCCCACGAAAAGCCTATTAACGGCATGTTCGCCCATTTACAGCCCACTAACCTAGGGCCCGTTACGACCTATCCAAATTAGGCCCAGTGGCGTCATCTGGGCCGTCCAATATGATTCCAACCTGTTTTAACTTCCGGCCCATGTATGGCCCATGAAGTCTTTCGACCCATATGAGGCCCTTTGTAACTCTTGGCCTATTAACGGCCTGTGGCGAAACTGGCCCATAATGAACAGTGTATCACTTTATACCCATTAACGACCCATTATTCCATTGGGCCGTTTCCAGCCCATGTTATCTTTCGGCCTTCTCAGGGCCCATTTATTCTTGGGCTCATTTCCAGCATTCGGTTACTTACGGCCCGTTACCGTCATTTCTTCTTGTGGGCCAAATTCAGCCCGTGGTTACAGTCGGCCCGTTTGTGGCCCGTTAATACATTGGGCCGTTTTCATGTCAAAAAAACTTGTTGGGCTGTTTTCATAGAGTTATCAAATACAGCCTATTAACGGCCCCTTATGGTCAACAAATAGTACAACCCATGATTGGCGAAATGATTATACGCCTCGTAGAAGGCCCATGGATCCTAAGGCCCGTAGAAGACCAATGGATCCTACGGCCCGTAGAAGTCCCATGGATCGTACGGCCCGTAGAAGGCCCATGGATCCTATGGCCTGTAGAAGGCCCATGGATCCTACAGAAGGCCCATGGATCATACGACCCGCGTGAGGCCCATGGCTACAACAGTCTGTGTGTTGCCATGATTATTGTGGCCACCAGAAAAACACGAAAAAAGAACTGCAGTGACTACAAGCAAACAACTAAACAAGACAATAAAGAAATAAATAAGCAAGTAACTAACGCTAGCCTATTACCGCTATTACACATATTACATCCACTGGGCATCAAAGTTCGCCACCAGTGCAAATATAGGGAACAAAGTAGCATATTGCATACACTGGCCGTCAAAATTGGCCACCAGTGCAAATAAACGCAGCAGCAAAACAAGAGCATAACTGAAACGATTTTAGAAGAGCTCAAGAAATGTTATCCTGGGTATACACCATGCTGGCAATAAGCTTAGCAAGCTTATTAGCTTTGTCCTGTTTGGTGCTAAAATCCTCCAACACTTGCTGTTGCACCAGAAAGTATGCACCTGAATGCTCCAGGGACTTCCGCGGTCCTTCCGCTTCTTGTCACAGCACAACTGATCGATGTCTTTCAGCTTGTATTTGAGACTCAAGAAACCAAACTGATTTAGACAGTGAGTTTGAATAGCTTGTGCAAGCGGTAGTGGCCAGTAACTCAAACACTAAACCAAGACATGACTTTGGGGTTGTCTCACTGTCTTCAAGATAGTCTTCCTTAGCTGTTTTATCAGCTTTGTTGGAGACCAACAAGGGTGTCTCACTATCCTGAACCTTATCTGCATTACTTCCTTTACAATTGCTTAATAAGGCACTCTTCCCCAATATTCTGTCAGCATTCTAAAAGAAGAAACAAGCAGACACATAACAAGCAGACACATAACAAGCAGACACATACTAGTATATGAAACTCATTTCAGTGAACCAGTTCATTAGTAAGGTGGACAGGATTAAACTACCAAGTCTTCTATTGCCAAGTACTAGTACATAATAAAAGCATCAAACAAACATATATCTATGTCCTATGGTCACTTCATTGTCTGGCCAAATCAAAATAGAGACACGGTTCAAATCATATCAGTTCAAGACAAAGCAGCAGTGAAAGAATACAAAGCGTGGGAAACTACACAGCACAACAAGATTTTAGATGGGTACCACGGGTCTACATGTACAACAACACTATTGGCTCTGTTGTGATGCTAGTAATGTGCATGATATGAGAAGTCCACTGTATGCATAATTGAAATTGAAATCAACAGAGCTATTGATAAGAGAAAATATGTTAAAGAAACATGCATGAACATACATGTTGTGCCATTGGAGTTTCGATTGGATCCTTCAATTTAAAAATAAGTTTGTATGAGTAAATACAGTGATACAAGAGCAAAGCAGTATGCATGATAGCAATCATAGTTAAAAAAGGCGCGCCTAAGTGAGCGCTTAAGCGCGCCTAGGCTCTAGGCATTGGCAAAATGCATTGTGTATAACTATGCTTAATCTATGCATAATTGTGCATAAGAATGCGCTTTGGTCAGTAAAGCGCAAGGCGGTGGCAAAACGCATAATTAACGCCTAGCGCTTCTTTGAACTATGATAGCACTCTTTCCCTAATAATAAAGCACGGATTGACCTCGTGGGTTCTCCGTTACAATACGCTTATTTCCATGATTTTATGTTTTCAGTTTGAATTTGAAACATATTTGAGGTAGTACTAAATTTATGTTAGACCGTCATCCGTCGCTCCCTACCTGGCCCACGTATACACCAAACCAATCCGAGCAGTACTCTCAGCCACACAACGTGGTTAAGCAGCACTGAGACCTGACGCCCCACGCCCTGACCCGTTTTTCGCCCAAGAGAATTGACGGCCGTTGCTGCACCCGACCAATACAACGCGGCCGACACACCACCTCCCAGCTCCTCCCATCCCTGATCCGGAGCACCAGTCTCTTCTCCTCCCTCCACCATGATCTGGCAGCAGCGCCAGGAGCTAGGTCACCGGTGATGATGCAAATTTGTTTGGCTTCTGTTTTGCTAATAGTGGAGAGATGGTTGGGCATTCCTACATGCGGTGGGCTTCAAGATCATATCCACCAGCAAACCCCATCTCTGCATCGACACAAGTCTTGCCGGAGCACACTCACCAAACGACGACGTAACGGGTGGCTGGGCGACTCATCAGCAACTCCGGCGCCTCTCCAGCTCCATAGCCATGCGCCTGCAGCGTCGTCTACCCATGCACCCACCTAAGCGGCGAGGAGCAGCGAGGGACACGCGCATGGAGTAGCTCCCACGTTGATTTCCTTCGTGTACAAGTAAGCGGATCTCTTGATGAACAAAAGCTATACGCGTACACAAATGTTCGATGTGGGCGAGCGGACTTCAGCCGACTTGGATATAGACGATACACGGCAAGCAATTACTAGGCACACGACCCTCAGCCATGCCACATGCATGCGTGGCCTCCAAAGACACGTGATCACCCATAGAATCACTGCATTTGCATGTAGCCGGTGTACGTCGTGTGCTACTCATGCCGGCAAGACAGACCACATCAGCATGCAAGCACACGACCGACCGCGTCATGCATGATACGTCTACAATATTGGGACACCAGCTGGTACACCGACACCAAGACAACATCCGCGCCAGCGAACCTGCAATCCTGCATCAAGTATCCACCGAACGATTGCACCTAGCGATTTGTATCAAATCACTGATCTCTGCACCAACCCCATGCCACGACGTTCTGTATGATTGCATCACGCTAAAGAAAAAAGAACTATTCATCGAGCACGTCTTCGAGAAGCGACTCCGACATGGACAATCCACACACGTTGTGGAAAGAGATGCAATTCTTCACCGACTTTTCCGGTATGACACTGCATCGTCACTTCATTGCTGCGACGGACATCTCCAAGAGACGCATAATCATCGACAAGCCGCTGCAATGCCAGTCAATTTACCCAAGCTACTTCAACCATGATTAATTTTAGTGGCGCACAGGGAGGAGACAAACAAATATGGCAAAAGCACGAGATGAAATAGGAAAAGTGATGTTGTGAGGAAAACATATGTGCAATAAACATAAACATTTTATTATGGCGCTAAGTCTTTTTTCCCGTTGCAATGCACGATCCTTTTTGCTAGTGGAATCTTAAATTAGAACAGTTGTTCTTCAGGATTAACCACTTGTTCTACATGAACAGAGTACAGTAAGACGCAAGAATATAGTACTTAAAAATATAAAATGAGCTCATAGACCTTACCACATTCTTGGTTCGGGACCAGTACAGAACAAGGCATTCCCAGTCTTGTCCAGTAAATGTGTCTCAGGAGAACGTAAGGGAATTTGATGAGTTTCTTTGCCGGTGAAGTACGTTTTCTTCAGGTAATTCCGATACTGCCACCAAGCATTCTTGAAGATAGCATAGGTATTAGCACAGGTTACCTTATCTTGAGTTTCCAAATCGGTCCTTCTCTATAGAGAAAAATGGGAAAATTTTGCTGTATTATAACCATCATGGAGGTAGGATGTATGGGACAAAGCAAAGTAATTTCCATGAATAACACTACTTACACATAACTCCTAGACAAACACCTGCAAGTGGCATTTTCCTTCATCTTCAATATAATATTTCCAAGATGGGAAGATACGCACATAGGATTTAACAACATCAAATGCGATGGATGCTAAACTACGACTAGCTAGTTGTGCTTCCTCCACAGGAATAGGCGTACTAACTGGTGGAGTTGGGGTTCGCCATGGTAGTGCTGGTCCTTTGGGTACTGGGAGCTGCCTTACTAACTGCTCTTGTTTGGGAGCTCTATGGTGGAGATGGTGTTGTGTCAACAGGAACTGGGTCTGCTGGGGTTGGGGTTAGATTGGGTGAAGTTGGTTCTCTTTCCATCATAGTAGGGGTACAATCTACGAGAGTTTGGGTTATGTGTTGTAGGGCTGGTTCTTGTGCATGTACAACCGGGGTGCTATCTCCACCAAAAGGTAGCACTGTTTTATTTTAAGATCGTGTTTTTAGTTCGCTAGATACTGACATCACCCGCTCCAATTCAAATGGCTGATAAACAGGAAACATAGTTGAATGTACAGACATTGTATGAGAGACATATGCAATAGATAGTGTGGAAAAAAGAGGGCATGAAATAGTTGACATGTATATTGTTTAACTAAAACAGATAGCATGACATAATTTCACATATATGATGTCTATCTAAACTGGATAGCATAGCATAACATAATTCAAAGAAATGATGAATAACTAAATAGGATCGCATGAGATAATTCACCTACATGTTATCTAAGTAATCAGGATCGCATGATTTAATTCACATATGTGATTTATATGCTAAACAAAGGGCATTCAATATGATGTCTGAACTAAGAACATGGTGTTGAATATTGTGTATATGATGTCTAAACTATGCAATGCAAGACACCATATGCATGATATGAGCAGTATAACCGTGCCAAGTTAGAGCATACACCTCGGTGGGGGAATAGGACTGGTCATCTATCTCTGAATCCATCTCCGAGGAGCTGTCGGGACCCAACAAGAGATCTGCTTCGACAAGTAGCACTGTCTGCTCTGAAGGCCTTGTTTTCACTCCAGATTTTTCCATCTCCCACCCAAATGGCTGATTCACAGGAAGAGTAGTTTAATGTACAAACATTGTCGACAAATGGAAATGTAATGAAGAAAAGGATGGGCAAGATATCATTCAAATATATGATGTCTGGTTAAACAGGATGGCATTGCACATTTCACATATATTATGGCTGGCTAAAACACACGAGACTGCATAATTCTCATATATGATATAGAAACTAAACAGGTGGCATTACAGAACATCTCTAAACTAAGTAGATCACATATATGATGTCAAAAGTAGGCACTACAAGGCAACATATGCCTGATATGACTAACATCATCATGCCAAGGTAGAGCAAACACCTTGGGCAGTAAATAGGAGTGGTCAGCTGCGTCTGAATCCGCCTCAAAACAGATATCTTCCTCTGGATTACAATATGGAGAGGGGGGAGGGTTTGCCATTAAACCCACCATGGAGTGATGTCTGCATAACATTGTATTCCGCGCAAAACTCTTCTCTTTTTCTCTACATGTTCAGCATGACTGTGTACAATATCTGACATGCATACAAAAAAAATATGGTGAGATTATGTAAGGAGAGCATGCAGAAATTTAGAGTGATGGTAACAACCAGTGGATGGATTCAAAAATAATGATAGCAGGCTAATGATTTCTTTAATTTAATAAAAAGACAGATGATGATTGCTTTACTATTTGTTTCCCACCCAAGATGAACAACATAGGCATACCCTAGGTGAACCAGATATTAGATAGAGATACTATTCATTGCTGCCTTGATATGTGCCCCAAAACTAATTTAGAACTCAAGTTTGAACATTAATTTGGACCTGACTTGGAGTCCAAGAGGTGAACACGACGATAAAGTAGTAGGTAATTTTAAGCAATGCATAACATAAGCAGAAACAAAAGAGTGCGACCTCTCTTGTGGACCCGTGTACTCCTCAGGTTCATCTGCTGAGTCGATGATGGTGATGCTGTTGCGGTGGGTGCTGGCGGCAGGGAAGGAGATCTGAGGTGGCGAAAGATGGTCAGGAGTCATGATGTCTGGTTTGGTGGATGCTTCTGTCGATGGAGCAGCTCAGGTGAGGTGGACGACGTCGCGGCAGGAGCAGGACAAACCACATGAAGTTCCCTTCTACACCTACCTGTAACTGAAGTAATTCTGTAAGGGATCATTTGGCTTGCATGATTCTAAAAACACAGGGATAGGAAAAACACCGGAATAGGATAGGAATGCACATGCACTACTAGGGAAAAGCCTATCAGTAGCGCTGGTTTTTGGCCTATCAATAGCGCGGGTAAGCGCGCTACTGATAAGGCGTTACAGCTAGCAGTAGCGCCTACTGGCACTCGCTACTGCTATATCTACTTAGTAGTAGAGCTTTCCAAGCCAATCGCTACTGCTAATTACTAGTAGCGCTTTCGAAAACAACCGCTACTACTATTATTCCCTATTCCATTTTTTTGAATTTTAGGTCCTATTCATACACCTGTATACAATTTTTCATACAGTAGCAATTTAGAGATTGTTTTTACATCATAATGAGTTATTAAATTACTAGGTGAAAGAACCTTGGATTAGTTTCAAGTGCATGGATCCAGAGTAACCAATGGTCACTTTGGATCCATCCATTTGAAACTAATCCGCGGTTCTTTCACCCAATGAAATAATAACTTATCATCATCATCATAATATCATTAACAACTTATCATCATAGTATATCATTGTCATATAACTCCTCATAATCATCATTTTCGTCCATGATGAGACATCATATAACAACTTCGTCACTAGTTATAATAACAACTCCTCATCATCATCATCATAGTACTCATAATCACTACTCCTACTTAGCATCACCATCAAGTCTAAGACATTGTAGTCATATATAATCAACACTAACTAATTGTTCTTAATACTTAGGACCTACTCCTCTCTCCTAGCTAAAATACCATAAAGCAGATAAAACGGTCCTTCACCATAATGGAGAATGGACATAAATCTATCTCCAACTTGTGGCTTGCGCACATTCATTTTGTCTCCAATTATTTGAGTGTGCGCATTCATCACTTTGCTCCACTCTTTGATTTTGAGCTTTCCATCATTTGAAGAAATTGAGTATGCAGTATGGTAAGCCTCCGAAGGAGTTGGTCGTAAGTGAACCATATGCATATCACCTTCGGTAAATAGCATGTCAGGCACAACCTGCTTTAGGAGCCTCTGTTCAAAAATGAAATAGTAACATATATAGTTAGCAATGTAGTTTACTTAAGAATAATGTATGCAATGAAGTTACCATCATTACCAAAATCTTACCAAGTTTTTGGCAATGAAGTTACCATCAACCAATTTACAGACTAGTGGCACGTATCTAGTATAATTTGGGCTGATAGAGTGACTGGTTTTGAAGGCCTCAACATCTTCTATGAATGAGACAAGATAACCTTTCTCCTCACAATTAAGCTTGGAGTAATAGCTGTAGTATGTGATGTCTACTACCTTCCGAGTATTTCTTGAAGATAAGAAATAAGCAGACAATTATAAATAAATAAGTGTAGTATGGACGAACACCAAATATTTTTAAATTAACAACATAAATTACTGAACTTAACAAATTAGTTTGACAAACTCACATCTAGGTAAAACTTGAGGCATATCCACATCCACCCAGATGTCGATATTATCATCATCATCATAACCTTCGGGACGAATATCAAATCTTATTCGCATTCCCTCCTAAAATCCATATGCCTTGTAGAGAGCTTCCCAATTAGAGCAACCGAAATGGGAGCGATCGACCGCATTGTAGAACTTAACCAGAAACTCATAACCATGTTTAGTTCTTAAGTGAGCCCTCCTCGTCTCCACATTCTCAAAGTCATCTAAACCAAAACCAAGCTTCTCCAATACATATGGTCTAGCATGGCACGGGATGTACTTATCGAATTGAAAAAAAATCCATAAATTACACGTTGAACAAAAGAAGCACAAGTGATGATATTAACTATGATGAAATGATTGTCGTTGCGAACCGTACAAACATCAAGGTCTCCTCCAGCTTCATGGTGAAAAACCTATCATTTTGCATGCGAGGAAACCTGTCGCACACACCCTGGTCATCGTAGCAGTACCCGCACTTCGGGATCCCATCGTCATCAGACATCTCCTGTGTTCAAAATTCAAAGGTTATAACTCGACGGCAAAACCCAAAAAATTCGGCATGACCTTTGCTAAAAAAGGACATATCGAGCGCCTGAAATTCGCCAGAACGGAAATTAATCAACACTTCGGGAAAACATAGGCCACTTATCGATGGTCACTGCATTTCAATGGTTCAAAATATGAGAAAAAAACATTTGAAAATATCTTATATATAATCCTAACACTAAATAAACTAGTTTTATTAACTACTTACTAAATAAACTAGTTTTATTAACTACTTACTAAATAAACTAGTTCTATTAAGCACTTACTATAAATAAACTAGTTCTATTAAGCACTTACTAAATAAACTAGTTCTATTAAGCACTTAATATAAATAAACTAGTTATATTAATCACTTACTAAATAAACTATTTCAATTAAACACTTGCTAAAAATTCTACTACCCTAGTTCTATCCTAAATTTTCGTACTTCTATTTTATTCAAAACACCTAAAATAGTCAAAAAATTATTCTATTAAAAAACCTACAGTCTACGATGTCTACATTCTAAAATCTACATTTAAATTACCTACGATTTGCAAGAACAGAGACAAGGGAGGGAGGGAGGAGAGAGGAGGGGGAGGGGCGGCCGGAGGAGGAGGGGGAGGGGCGGTGGGAGGAGGAGGAGGGAGGGACGATGGGAGGAGGGCTGTCGGCGGAGGAGGGAGGAGGGGGAGGCCGCAGATGGAGGGAGGAGGGCATGGTGGGAGGAGGAGGGAGAAGGGCGCAGTGGTAGGAGGAGGGAGGAGGGCATGGTGGGAGGAGGAGGGACGGAAGGAGGGAGTACCTCGATGGCGGACGGACGGCGGCGGCGGCGGCGATGGACGACGACGGTTGTCAGCACCGGCAAGAGTGACTGAGAGGGAGAGTGAGTGAGAGAGAGGGTCGGGTGCATGGGGATAAGGTAGGGTTAGTAGTAGCGCGAGTATGAAAAAGCGCTACAGCTAAGAAGAATAGCAGTAGCACTGGGCGGGTATGCGCGCTACTGCTAAGTTGGACTAGCAGTAGCACTTTACTATTAAAAGCGCTACTGCTAAGTGTAAGCATGCAAAAATACATTGTCTGTCAATGCAAAAATACATTGGCCATCAATGATCTTTTCGTATACAATCTGAATTGTCAATATGAGTCCTCCCCGGTAGGAACCGGAGAAGACTCATATTGCGTCCACAAATTCTACACATAGAGTTCAGTGAAGAACAAGTGGTTGTGATAGTTTGAGAAGTAACATATTTAAGGTGGTGAACACCCTGTTCGCGGAGCGAGGTGGGACTAAACTTGTGGGCTGAACTTAGCAGTTGCGGGTTTTATAGAAGTGCGCTGCTGCTAACATCTATAGCAGCAGCGCGGTACGGAGTAGGGCGCTACTTCTATAACTAGCTGGACGGCGAGGTCATGACAATTAGAGCAGTAGCGCGGTTTAGAGAGGACGCGCTACTACTATTTTTCTTTCAGCAACGCGTTTTTCTGGCATGCACTGCTGCTAAATAGCAGTAGCGTCGTATTTTGAAGAGTGCTGCTGGTAAGATTCTGTGTATAATGTTTTCCCTAGTAGTGATGGTAAATAGAGCATTTGTAAACACATGATTTCTTTCAACTTTGGTGTTTGGTTCACAGGAATCGGAAGAGCAGAGGAATGCAAAGAAACATGGCCAAAATAAAGTGAAACCATATGAAAGTGTGTACAGTTAGAATGTTATTCTACCACTAATGCACTTGGTCTTGTTTTCATGCATAGGATTTTGAAAAGTATGTCCAGGTGGATGTTTTGCTCCATTCCTTTCAAAAAAATGCATGAATAATTGAATAGTAGAGTGCCATGGGAAAATTCCCTATTTCTAGGTTTTTCCGTTGAACCAAAATAGCCCTCATGGATCAACATGGATGTATAGTAATAAGTGATGCAACAAGTGTACAACCTCTTTGCCATAGCCGTGTCGACCTCAGCATCATTGGGTCGATCGCTGAAGAAGTTGAGGCAGAGGTGGCTGTCGGAGGTATGGAGGAAGATCTAAGGAATCTGTAGACGGCGTCTAGGGCACTGCTCCATTGTGATGGATCTTCTGTTGTTGGAGCAGCTCCGGTGAGCCGTAAGACGTCAAGGCTGAAGCAGCACAAGACAGACATCATCAATCTCAAGTGGGATTCTAATTGCATCTCCAATAAATGATCTAAAATAGATGTAAAATTTACATCACCAAAAACCACCTGACTACAACAGATGAGGTAAAAACTGTTGACTCTGAACTTAACTGTCGAAACTGATATTTATTGTGGAATCTAAATGTTACTGTCGAAACTGAACACAATGGTAGCAGAGAGGCACTTGACATGTAGTTTAGGGAGGGCCTGCAGTTCATCTTCAACCTGCACCCCCTGAGCCGCCAGCCACCACCGACCGAACCGCCGACCCCAGCGCCGCCTCGCCGCCCCGAAACAACTCCCCACCACCGGTCCGCCGCCGCCCTGGCCAGCCCTCTAGGCCCCCCACCCCCACCCTGAACCATAATATAGATAGTGGGGTACCTCTTAGGCAAGCCCCCTCCCCGCTGCGGGTGGTTCTTTCTTAACTCCGGTGTGCCCCCCACCCCCTGAAAATAGACTGACCCAAAAGTTAATTCAGTCGACTAAAGTGTAGCTAAATCGGAGCAGAGTAGCAGCATGAGCGAGGGGGAGAGCAGCACCAGTAGCGCGAGCGAGCGAGCGAGAGCCGGAGCAGCAGCAGCTGCGCAAGCGAGCGAGCGAGCGAGAGCCGGAGCAGCAGCAGCTGCGCGAGCGAGCGAGCGAGCGAGAGCCGGAGTAGAAGCAGCAGATCCGGATGGTACGGACGCCGCCGCCGAAGGGGCCTCACACTGGGGAAGATCCGCCGTGGAGATGTCGCCCGCGGCGCCGGCTTCAAGGTAGCCGCTCCATGGGGGTGCGGGATGGAGCACCGTCGGTGCCGGGAGGTCGAGTTAAGGAGAAGGTGCGATGCGATGAGGGTACAACCTCTTTGGTGGTGCCAAGTAGGCCTCGGCTTCGTCCGAGGAGTCGGTGAGGATCATGCGGTTCCGGTGGAGCATGTTAAGGCGACGCTATGGGGATGGAGCAACTGCGATAGATGAGGCGATCGTTGGAGCAGCTCCTTGGAGGTGGAGGACGAGGTGGCTGAACCGGCGGGACGACGAGATGGATGATGGATCCTCATCCGGGGAGGTGGACGAGGGACGTCGACCTGTTGCGATGGACAACATCGTCGGGGAAGAGGCTCCGGCTGAGCAGCGGTGAGGTGGCGGACGGAGGAGGGTGGGGTTTCGCGGCTGGAGCGGAGAGGTTATGGCGGCTGGGATTTCGAATGGTGAAAAGGAGGCGATGGGAGGGGGTGAACCATGACTTAGGGACGCGCTCGTCCAAAATGTAGGGTGTGTTACAAAAGTACCCCCACCGATTTGAACTAGCGGCCCTTTCGGCTCGGGGTTAGAAGGGGGATTTCACGTGTTGGGATTTGGCACCTGGAGTGAGATTTCACGTGGGTTGTAATTTCGGGATAGCAAGGCATGGGTTGTGAAGGCGCCAGTTTTGGGAGCACGGTATCTGAATTTTTGGGATATAACAAGGCGCGGGTTGAATTTTAGGGACAAGCCTAACGTGTAATATTGTACTTGTACGAACCAAATCAATTCGCACTTCCCTCAACCAAAAAAACGAAAAAAATAAAACTATTCACACCACACAAAGAGTGAGTCTTGCCCCGTTTTACTATACAAATGCTATTCAAAGCTACTCCCTCCTTCCATCTATATAGGTCCTAATGCGTTTTTCGATGCTAACTTTGACCAAATATTAGAGCAATAATATATGACAATGAACTTACACAAAGCACACCATTAAATTCGTGTGTGAAAGGAGCTTTCAATGATATAATTTTCACATTATGCATGTCATGTACTATTAATCTTGTCAATAGTCAAAGGCGGTCTTAAAAAACGCCATTACGCCCTATATAGATGGAAGGAGGGACTATGAATCCATGTTATGTCCAATTAATTTTTTCGCTGGATGTATAATGCATGTACCCTACTCATACCAACATTTTAGTGCATTCCAAATGTCTATACTATCGCTTCAATTCTAACTGAATTTGAATTTGTTTATCTATTTCAAGAAGAATCTACAATCATGATTGTTGCCAACTTCAACCATCATTCATGTATTACCTTAATAACACACCACATGATTACTATAGAGATAGATATGAACTATGTGTACTACATGAACTCGAATTCTATTTTTTGAATATACTTGATGTTGATTCCAAATAATAGTACATTTGATGTACTAACTATATATTCATAATCTAAACCATGTTCCATACGTACATCGTGTTTATCACACAAAGTATAGTGCCCTTCCCCCTACATTATGACAAGTATTTAGCCCTGAGCTGCAAAAGCCACACATTAGCCCAAATTATAATCAATGTTCTACATTATGATATCTTCTTCAAGTATTCGTATCCACTTTTTTATAATGAATTAAGATCTTTGTTTGTCTTTTACACCTTCACGATCCTCTTCTATTTGTAGCTAGCTAGCGCTAACTTTCTATCGTGCATGCACACGCCCGCCCCCTTCTCACCCTCCCTTAGCTTCCCCTCCATCGCGCACGTTCGTTATTTCTCTTTACACTACTAGGGAAAACCTTATACACAGAACTTTAGCAGTAGCGTGGGTCAAAAACGAGCGCTGGTGCTAAATAGCAGTGGCGCGCCTGCTCAAACCGCGCTACAGATAAAGTTCTAGCAGTAGCGCGCCTCCACCCAAACATGTTACTACTAAAATTCGCATGGCTTTTCCCACAGGCTACACATAGTAGTAGCGATCTATAGTGAACAGCGCTACCGCTAATTTCTTTATAGCAACGCAGTTTGCTCTAAACTCGCTACTGCTAAAGGGTCTAAAATTAAATGGAAAGCAGATATAAAGGTAATTGAAAATGAAAGAAATAGAATAAGGTGAAAGGAGAAAAATAAAATGTGAAGAAAAATAAATGAAAAGGGAAAAAAGAGAAAGCAATAGCAGTAGCGTGTATCGCAGAACGCGCTGTAGCTAATGTAGCAGCAGCGTGTTTTCCCTAACGCGATACTGCTACTTCTAACTTAACTGCGGGTTCGTCCTTCCCCACGGCCACTTCCCCAAATTCAACTCCTCCGCTCTCGCCCCCGCCGTCGCCCGTCGGCCGCCACGCGCTCTCCGCACACCCTCTACGCCGCCCCCGACCCCGGATTCAACACCGCCCCCGCCCCCGACCTCAACATCGCCCCGGACGCCGGCCCCGCCCCCGACCTCGATGCCTCCCTCCGCCGCGCGCCCGAGCCTCGACCCCGACCTCGACGCCGCTTGCCCCTCCCTCGTCGCAGTCACCCGAGGTGAGCACGCCTGCTCCTCCCTCACCCCTACCTCTGCCTAGGGTTTCTTCATATTTTAGTTGCATCAAATTAGTTAGGGTTCATGAAAGGGTGGAAACGAATCGGATGCGGATGCGGCTCAAATTAGTTAGGGTTCATGTAAGGGTGGAAACAAATCAAATTTCTAAGATGAATCATAAAACGAGTAAAAAAATTATTTATAGTTCCTAGGTACTAATTAGTTAGTAAGAACTAGGTACTAATTAGGTACTAGTTTATTTTTATTTATAGTAATTTTATTTTTAGTAAGAACTAGTTAGTAAGAACTTGTTGTATATCTTGTGTTGCTCAAATAGGATATGTGCTTGCCCAAGTGGCTGGTCATGTTTGCAGGTTACACCTCCGAGTGGCCTATGTTTTGCCGGAGTGTTGATTCATTTCCGTTCCGGCAAATTTCACGCGCTCGATATGTCCTATTTTAGCAAAGGTCATGCTGGATTTTTCCGTGACTTTTGGCATGACTTGTGCCAGAATATGTAGGAAATATCGAGTGCCCCGGATTTCTGTGTTGAGTATCCTGGTAGTTGTCTTCGATCGATTTTCAATTAATGTTTCAACTATGAACATAGGAAATGTTTGACGACGAAAAGGATTTCGGTACTTGCAAATACTGCGAAGACGAGCGCGGCCTGTGCGACGAAATCTTCCTAGATGATGATAGGCGCTTTAGCATCAAGCTGGACGAGAACTTCGAAGTTGATACAGTAAGTCACAACGACAAGTTTTTTTTCGTAATTAAGCATAACATATGCTTCATTTGCTTCAACTTATAATTTATTTATTTGTACTATTCTACTAGCGTATCCCCTGCCATGCAAGAGTTTTTGTATTGGATAAGATAAGTTTCAGTCCTACTATGGAGGTAAAGAAAGTTTACTTGAAGACCAAGCATGGTTATATTTTCAACGCAAAATTATACAATTCAGACGACTACACCTATTTTGGATGCAAAACATGGCGAGCACTATGCAAGACTTATGCATTTGAGCCTGATATGGTTATCACCTTTGATATTCGTCCGGAAGATGATATTGAAGGTAATACCGACATCTGGTTCGATGTGCAGACGCCTCCAGTTATACCTTTATGTAAGTTTCTCAACCATATTTATGTCTTTGATATTGTTTATTCAAAAGTAGTTGACAACTAATTTGTATTGTCAGCTTATTTCGGTGCGAGCAAACATGTCCAGCGCTTGGTAGACATGACCTACTACTGTGCCGGGGCTGAACTAAACTGTGAGGAGCTCAATCATTATGTTTCATGGCTTGCGGATCTTGATACTGTCAAGACAAATTTTCTTCCTGCATTTAGAAATGTTAGTACTGAAAACATGCGACCAATAGGAAGGATGGTAAGATTTTAACTATTTGTCCTTAGTGCATCTTTTCCATACATTATTTTTGAAGCTAAACTTCATTGCTAAGTATGTTACCATACGATGTTCTTCAATAGGGACTCCCGATGAATGTTGTGCCTTATGGGATCGAGACTAAAGGTACCATGAGTATTATTAGCTTATGGCCAAGATATCCTACAGATTACTTTAGTGCATTCAAGATTAGTGACGGATTCTTAATAGTGCAAGACTGGACCAAATATGTGATGGGAGAGCGCAGAGAAGTACTAGGGGGCAGCAAACAGATGCGCTACCCACGATTAGGAGACAGGTTCATCTGCATGCTCCAACTTGATCAAGGAGGAGAGCTATACATGTTTTATGTTATTTTACCTAAGAGAGAGCAGCAGGAGTGATTAGCTAGCTAGAAATGAGTTTGAAGATGATGATGTGCTACACTATTACTATGATGATAAAATAGCTAGTGTTGGTGGTAATGACTATGATGATTATTATTAGCTACTGTTAGTGGTGATTAAATAAATACTATTAGTGGTAATGACTATGATGATGATTAAATAGCTTGTGTTGGCGGATTAGATTCAAGTCGAGGCAACATGTGATGCACATCGAAAGTACTACTAGTCCAAACTAGATCAAGTTTGGATTAGTAGTATACTTTTGACATGCACCACATATTGCCTCCACTTGAACCTAATCCACCTTCATTTGACACACTATTATGGACATGATATAAACCTCATAATTGGTATTGTACCAAAATTTGTATAACGGCAGATAAATACACTAAAAAAGAAAAAAAATACTAGTAGCGATTGTTAGTAAAGACGCTGCAACTAGCCAGATTAGCAGCAGCGCGGGACAAAAGAAGCGTTGCCGCTATGTATCTTAACAGTAGCGCGTGTCACACGCGCTACTGCTAAGTAATAGCTGTAGCGCCTTATTAGTAGCGCGGCGGCGCGTGATACTAGTGGACTTAAAACCCGTGCTACTACTAGGGTTTTCCCTAGTAGTGTTAGGTCGTTCACCCGCGGTGTGTGTAAGCCACCCCGGCTCCTTATTTCCGGCACACACCGGTCGATATACCTCTCTAGCCAAGTGTGCCTACCACAAACACATATGTACTTCCCCTCTTCTCTTCTCACCGTCCATGCCCCCCTATGTCCAATACGGTTCCATGCAGGTGCACACTCCCACCCCTCTTTTCATTGATCTCATACTCGCACACTCCTCCCCCCTTGACATAGTAGGCCTCTCGCACCACCTCCTAGTCGCACCCCTCTCCCCCTGTCAGTCTCTCCGGACCTTATTTGCTTCTAACACATGCATGCATGTATACGTACCGATCTCCCTACATATAGCCAGGTCGACTATAATTCATTTTCCCCATGCACCGATACACTTACCTCCCTAATTATGTATCTCCCTTTCTCGGACACACGATGATTGATCTTCCTATGTAGTTACGTACGCTTACCACAACCATATCGTCTCCCCTCATCATCCTTGCATACCTCCCGACCCGTCTCTCACACGCACATGCATAGACAGATAGACATCCCCCGCCCTCTCTTATTGATATTGCACTCGTACCCTCCGTTTTTCTAGCAGGCCTCTCCCACCATTTGTGATACGCCACTCCACCACCAACCCTCCAACACTCTACCTTTGTCTTCCTCCCAACCTTATTCCTCTGCTACACATATCCATGGATGTCGATCGATATCCCTCAATACATAGCTAGGTCTCTCTCCTTTCCCACACATATACTAGTCGATCGGTCTCTGCCTCCTCCCCCCTACACACACCGATAGTCGAATGTTGTAGGTAGGTATCCATGCCACAGAGAAAAACTGCACCTCTGCCCTCTCAAATTCCAGTAGGCCAGCCGCCCTGTATCTTTGACGTGGGCAAACACAAATTTGATGGCACTCTTTATCGATCGCGCAGCCACACACTTCATCCTTGTTTTCAATTCTATCGACATCTCACATCCATGACTCTGTTTCACACACATTGCATATGTTATGTTTTTTTGTTTGAGATATCATCAACAAATTGCCTCTGTTTCGCACAAACCATCTCTCTCACACCCACCCACGTACGTACCTACACCTAAAGAAGATGTGCACACAGGACGCACGTGCTCACGTCTCGTTCCCGGCCACACCCGCGCGAGTACACGGTGGAGTTCGTTTCTGTACGGAAAGACAGCCCGCGTGATAATATGACGCATGTAGCGGTTGTTTACTAGAAGGAGGGTTGGGTACCACGCCTAGATGGAACAAAGTTCGACTTGACGCATTAGTATTAAATAAAGTTATATATTCCTCAATGGCACATATAGAATATAAAATGATTGTCATGGGGAAAAATGGAAAATGGGTTTGTCTCTCGTCACACCATATCACACAAGGCGGCGGTGGCCCCTCTCTCTCAGCGTTGGTCAGTGATCCGGCCGCATCCCGTCCGCCAGCGGAAAGGGAGGATGTGCATCGTCTCTCTGTTCGACGATGTTGAGGCAACACGTCCCGATCTGGGGTACCCGTTGTTCTCTCTGACCAAGCTCTGGCGCGGTAGGGCCTTCGCCACTTGCTCGCTGCCATACTATGGGCAGATCCCGGCGACCCTCAGGTACAACTTCCTCCGTCCTTGCTCCACTGTCCATCTTCCCACATTGCTGCATGTGGATCTTCTTTAGTTGTTTGCTTAAAACGTATCTCCGTTGGCATACTTTCCATTTGCAATCTCATCCTCAAACCATTTTTGATAAACCACCATGTGTTATCTTTCCCTTATTACATGGAATATGCTTCTTTTTTGTCGGCGTATGTGTCTTCAACTCGTGCTATTGGGCAGTAACTGTTTCCTTTCTACCCCCTTTTGCAAACAGGGCTATCCATTTTCACCTCATTGCTATTGCGACCTTTTGGTGAACTGCACAAATCACTTTTTTCTTAAGAGTGTTTTGTGCAGTTTCGCCAAAATGTCACACAGGCAACGTTTTTACATTTCTGTGGGACTGTAGAAAGGGAGACTGGTTTTGCTATCCTCCTCATCCAACTCCGTGCCTAATCTTCTCCAACAAGTAGTTAGTCCTAAAGAGAGATCGCAGAGGTGATCGGCTTCTATTTGTGTGTGTTATGTTTCATCATCTAGTTCCACTATTATTGTAATCACACCGACTGGATATCTTTGCAAACAGGGATGGTCCGCTCGATTTTAGTGGAGCTGCACAAAATGATCAGATTGTGGTGTCCTCCATACACCTCTTTTTTGGCTACAGAGATGGGTGAAACTAGCTGCCAAGCAATGAACACTGTGCCAAGGAAATGGAGCCATGCCTACAAACACCAGCGATCAATTATATATTTTTCTTTATTTGTACACCTTCTCACAACTTTATCTTCAGTTGTGATGTGAATATTGGCGCTAATCTACGAACCATTGAGATGCATTAGCAGCCATGGTAGTTTCATTTGTATTTGATGGAATGTTGTAACGAGATAATCTTGAGGCAAGACACATGAATCCTAAGTTGAAACCTTTTTTTTCCTGCGGGAACCAAAGTTGAAACCTTCATAGCATCACAGTACAATTTCATTAAATTATGCGTACATATAAACAAATCCTGAAGGATTGATAGCAATGCCAGAAACAATTCAACTTTGTTTCGCCAACATGTGGGACATCCTTCATCCAGCTCCACCTGTCATGCAGAAATATTGAGTGCACAACAGCAGGGAAAGATTCACCCTGGTCATTGCGCCGCAGTAGTAATGACTAGTGAGCAGTCAAATCACAGAGCCCCACCTTCGCCACAATAAGTTACTCGGACGAAGCAACCAACATTTCTCTGTTCCTTGAATCCGCCGGTACTCCCATATTCCCAGAATAATAAGTTGCTTGGGCTAATAAACCATCACTTCACCTTTCCCATAGTAAGTACCAGTATCTCCTTTTTTTACTCTAGAAACAACCGCACGCGAATATTGGATGGTAGCGCATTAAGCCCTATATACATGGACAGACAGAGTACATGATACGTACTAGCAAATGCTCACCAGTAGTAGTAGTTCATTGGTTGGTTTCGATTTTTGATTCAGTTGTTGTGCTGCTACCGTCCAATATTCGCGTGTTGTTGTTTCTAGAGTAAAAAAAAGGAGGTACTCCTACTTATGTTACTCCCACTACGCCTAGCCTAAGGTTAGTAGGTGACCTTGTGCTTGGCTCTTCGCCTCTTCCAAAAGTCGATCGTTCTACAGTAGTAGTTCTAGCAATCTGACACCAAATGAACTATTGCACGTCCACCGCTTGTAAGCAAAAGTTTCTCCTCGTGCTGCGAGCCACCGCGCACGTGTTGGTGAGGGAGAAGGCGTAGTAAGCAAGCTTCTCATCATTCTGCGAGTTGACGGGACACATGAAAGTTATTTAGTATGTACTCTCTCCAAAAAAGGGCTGACCATGTCATGGCTACCATCTCGTGCTCCGTCGTTGAGTACGTGCACTATTCACGTGCCATCGAGGAGAAAAAATATTGTGTAGTAGGTGCCATCGAAGTGCACGACTCACTTACACACTACTTATCTAATTATCTCCATTTTCTTGCATGACACGTGCACCTTGATGCTAGATGTCTCGTGTGTTGGCAAAAGGATGAACAAAGCTCACGTAAAAAAAGAGTTGAAGAACATAGATTCCCGACGACCAAGAAGGAGCAAGGAACCTCACGGTGGAGGGTCTGCAAGGAACCTTGCGCGTTTTCCCTTGTTTTTTGCCGCCTGCCCACCTATAAACAAATAAAAGAACATGAACTCTTCGCTAACCACTAGAGATGATACATCAAGATGCTAAGTTGAAGATGTTTTATAGTTTATATTGATAACCACGCAACAAGCCACACATGTACAGAACACATGCAGCCAGACATGTACACATGCCAACGCACTAACTCCATCTGATCCAACTTATGCTCATACGCGCACAACATGGAGCACACAACACACGTACACAACACATGCATGCACACACACTCGACCGTAGAATGCACGTGAATAACACATGCATGCGCACACACTCGGCTGCATGGAGGTGTGCGCCATCTACGGCGACGTCTGGTTCGTCGTGCTACGGCGAAGCTCACACACAATGGCGCCTACGCATCTCTTCCAGCACCTCTTTGCCATCGTTTCTTAACGACTAGTCAGAGACGAAGACGACCACAGCCTCGGCCTTAGAGCTAGCACCGATGGAAAAACACGCACGCTGCACGCACACGAGCACGTATGGAGTGCCCACGACGTGGTGCGTCCCCAGTCGCCTCTACTCCTTCTGCGCATGTTGTCTATCAAGGCGGCTGCATGCGTAATGATGATGTGGGTGAGATCTTCTAGGACTCAGATGATGACGAGGAAAATTATGAGACTACCCACAGTGGGAGTAACATAGGTAGTAACATCACACATGTCTAGATAAAGTAGATGATGTGGCAAGCAATAAATGAAGAAAGAGAGGAAAGTAACATCAGACATATCAAGGAAAGATGTGTTTATAGCCTAATAAAATAAGTGTTGCATGTTACCACAGATATGTTACTATAGAGGTAGTAACATAGACTAGTAACATGAGCATGTTACTTGTCTATGTTACTACCCATTGTGGCTAGTTTGAGGGGGGTGTCTCCAACAGTGTTCCTCGACTCACACCTCTTGCATCACGGTGGTTGAGCTTGGAGTCATTCATCTGGTACACGTGGCATCTCAGATATGGACACAAGGTGACGTACACCGTCAAGGTCCACGGTCAAGGGGTGCTAAGTACTAAGTGCTTAGATGTGCTTAGATGAGGTGCTAAGTGCAATAAATGGCTTAGCAAGTCAAGTCTCCAATGCACATGTGCTTAGTTTGTTGTTGCTAAGCTTGCTTCATTTAATTAGATATAGACTCAAAACTATCTTTCCACCATTTCTTCCAGCGGTCACCAAACTAGTCTATCTCTTCTTAATTAACTTGCCACATCATATTTTTGCCTACGTGGCAGGCTTAGCAGCTATACATGGTGGAGCACTGGGAGAGGCCAAGGTTGGTCATAGTGGGGAGTAACTTATAATGTACATATTACTATGTTACTCTAAAAATCTCTGTAAACCGGAAAGGAGGGAGTAGTAACATAGACTAGTGTCATATGCATGAAACTACTAGTGAGTATGGGAGCAGATGATATTTCCCCGTCCGGACCGATCCCAAGTTGGCTTCTCACCTTCTTGGCCCAACAAAAAACCCTCCCCCCTCCCGCGGGCGCTTCCCGCCCAGCGCCAGCTGAGCCCGCCGCTCCACATTGATGGCAAGTCAGGGCGACGTGACCTCTCACTGCTTCCGCCATTGAAGCGGCGCGTCGACCGAGGGCACCTCCCGCTGCACGCCTGACATTTCAGACTACACAGTGAAGAGTAACTTTAGATCAAGTACTACAATTAGATGACATAAGCAGGCTATAAGTATTTAAATATAGTATTTGTGCTTAGTTGAAGGAGAGAGAAGAGGAGAGAGAAGAGAAGCGGGTTGTAAACTTGTAGCCGGTTGTAGCAGGAGCCCCAACATACTTTGTGAGACAAAAGGTGGGGCCATTATTAATGATATAGTATTATACTAAAGGGACTAACTATTGTACTAGCAGGCTATTAGGTTGGTTCCATATGATGTGTCAACTTCATATAGCCGGATGTTGGCTATACTATTAACCATGCTCTAAGTGTGGTGTGAGTGGGACTAAAGTTTAGTCCCATACTGCTAGGTGGGTGTGTGTTGCACCACTTTATAACGTGATCTATTCTAGCATTTGCATGAGCATGATAATAGGAAACCTACACGCGCGCTCTTCGGGAATGAGCCTGTCTAAGGACAAAAGCTATCCATGTGGTCTATATTTTTGTTGGTTGGAAAAATTTATTTTAAGTCATTAATTAATAATTAACGGACACCTTAATTACTCAGTTTTTTTAGACAAACCTTGGTGGGGCTATTATTGACTTGGACGTGGGGTTTGGGGGCCAAAGGCCTACTATTATACTTGGTCTTACTTGCATGATCGACCTGACATGCTCTACCATAGCCGCCGTTGTATCATATAATTTCACACCGTTCCAGATCGTAGCGCCGCCACACAATTCTTATCCAGCCCTCCTTCCGGCGTGCACCGTGAGAAGGGATAGCAGTCCTCTGAACCCCGCCTTTCGTGATCCTGTACGGGAGAGGGGCGATCAGGTTTTTGGGGAGCACACTCCTGTGACTGCTGCTAGCGACGACTTCCTCAACAACATCCTTCTTCCCCGACCCCGGTAACCTCTTCATCAATGACATGAGTGACAACATCAACCACAGCAGTTCTGCTCCCGCTGTACAGTATGTGATTCTGTCCTCATGGTTTAGTACGCATCATTACTTTGATCTTTGCAATTGTCATCATGATCTATTTACTGCTGATTCGGATTAAATCTCATAGTAAATTGCTCATATATTCAAAAATCCAATCCAAAAACCTGATTATAGGCAATTTAATGTGAGTGGTTTTGCTGCACTTTTGAAGCCGCCTACTTCTAAGTGGGTGCAATATAAAAGGTGGTGCACAAAAGCAGTATATTGGTTTCAGATCATGTACTGCTATGGCGCCACTAAGGGTGAGCCTGAGGGCGATCTGAATCCTACACAGCAGGAAGCTTTTGAGAACTTGGATACCCTCTTCAAAGCCGCCCTGCTGAGTGTTCTTGACGATTCCATTGTGGATTCATATATGTCGTTTGACAGCGGCAAAGACATGTGGGTTGCGCTTGAGGCCACGTTTGGGGCCTCGGGTGCTCGCAATGAGTTGTACGTCATGGAGCAATTATGTGACTACAAGATGACTGATGAGCGCTTTGTTATTCAGCAGACTCATGAGATACAATCACTCTCTAAGGAACTTGAGTATTTTAAGTGTGTGTTGCTAGATAAATTTATTGATGGGACCATCATTGCCAAGCTTCCACCTTCGTGGAACGATTTTGCTACTTCTCTGAAAAAAAAGAGACATGAGTTTTTTGTTTTGGATCTCATTAGCACTCTTGATTTTGAAGAGAAGGCGAGAGCAAAAGAAACACGTGCTCGGGTCGCTGAGGGAGCTTCTAGTTCCCACATGGTACACAAGAAGAACTTCCAGCCCAACCAGCCCCAAAACAATAAGAACAAATCTCAGGGGAAAAGGCAAGTTTGATGCAAAGAACAAGCCATCACATTCTACCAACTTCAAGAAGAATTCTCATAACGGGAAGGGATACAAATCTCAATTTTGGTAGCACCGCACAAAATTTATATGGATGTGTCTACCTGATGTCAGTTAACTCATGGTGCTCCAGGTATTCCTACATTCGCAACTAGGTATAATGACCACCGCAAGATGAAATAAGCTTATCCGTATGTTGACTTGCTGATTGCAGTGCAGAATGATCCTGTCATGTGTGGAGGAGAAAACAAGCAGTGCAGTCGAAGGTGGAAATCAACCAAGGACTTATGAAATTATATATAATCTTCCTCAGGCAGGTCAGTATCCCCTTTGTCCAGATGATCGTGTTTTGTCATGCTGAGCTATTGATATGTGCTACTATTTTGCAACACTGTTTAAGTATAGCTATTGTTTTCCTCTGTTTTCAGATTCAGGACAATGAAGATGATTTCAGGGGAACTGCACAATATGGACTCATGTTGAGTCATCTCTATTGCGTCATGTGTTTGCTGCAAATGTGTCAGCATCAATTGCAATATGAGGCAGCTAGCTAGCTGTGGAGTTGCCAACATGTTTAAAGTGCTCACAACATTGAGAAGAAACAAGCATGCCCAGGAAATTAATGCGTGCGCAGGGAGGCCCTTTGCTCAGAGAAGCATCAACTGATTTTCTTTATTTCCACACCTTCTCATAGCTTTGTATTGGTTATAGTGTGGTGAATCATTGAGATGCATAAACATGTTGAACTTTTGTTCTTCTCAATGTTAGTATGCATACCGTATCTTCTGAAGCTTAGTTTAATGTGAGTGTCTGCATCCAGTACCGCATCCTCTAATTTGGTGGATGCCAAGTTGAAAAAGGCTACCGATGAGTAGCCATAAGCTGGAGGTGTCTCTTTTTTTCTTTCGAATGGGCAATAAGCTAGAGAGTGTCTCGGGCTGCCTCTAGCACAAGGCCCTCCAGTACGAAAACGGACAGCCGACTGGGCCGATACAAAAGCCTATCCATCTTAAATCCCATTTGCTTTTGTTTTTTGCAAGGAGAAGCCCATATTTCTTGAAGAGGGGGCGATCCTAGAAAAACCCTCCTTCTCCTTGCTTCCACTTATACTCCCTCCGTCCGGGTTTATTAGGCCCATGAGCCAATTGCTAAGACCAAGAAGATGCACATAGAGAAAATAAATCTCCTTAATTTACTCCATAACCACCCTATTAAATAGGCCTAGTAACAAACCAGGCGCATGAAGTGGTCGGCGGGCACATGCATCCTGCATGCATGGCCAGTCAGCCAAGTCCATGCGCTAGATCCAATGCAGCAACGCAAAAGAAGAGAGCGATTCTTGGGGAAAAGCGAGTAGTTAGTGCAGTGGGCCTTATAAACACGAACAGCTCGCTCTCCCGCTTCCGTCTCCCCCCAATTCCCCCCGCTCCCTAATCTTCCTCACTCGTCCAGAAAACCTCCGCTCATCTTCTTCCTCACTCATACAGAAAACGCCTGCTCCTCTTCTTCCACTCCTATAGAAATCCCCAGTCCTCCTTCTTCCCCACTCGCACTGCCACTAGGATCGTCTCTAGCTACTCTGCTCAAACTCGTGAGCTCGGCACGATGCCCACAAGGAAAATGGAGTCGGCTGGCCCCAGCGCCAAGAAGATGAGGCTTCCGCCAGCAGCGACGCTGGTTGTAGATCCTGCACCCCGTAGCGTGGGGAGAAGCGGCGAGCCCCCCACACCCGGATCTGAGGAACCGGTAGAATCTCCGGTGGACCGCATCAGCAATTTCCCAGATGTCATCCTTGAGGAGATCATCTCACTTCCCCCCATCAAGGATTGTTGCCACACACAAGTCCTCTCAACTTGGTGGCGCCCTCTATGGTGCACCGCGCCCCTCAATCTCGGCTGTCGTCAAATATCTGTCCTTCCTGAATTTGATCTCCTCAGAGCCATCGTCGCCTCTCACCAGCAGGGCCCCGTTCAATGGCTATGCATCCCGACACGCTACCTGATGTCCATACCCGGCATGGTGGACGCTTGGCTGACATCCCCTGAATTCGGAGAACTCCAGCCGTTTGAGTTGTACCATTGCGATAAAAGTTTCATACCACGAACACACCAAGAATTCGTGCCCACACCACCATTGTCCATCTCGCGGTTTTCCTCCTCTCTCCACACCACCACCTTCGCCCGATGCCATCTACCAGACGATCTGGTACAACTGCTTCGACTCCCAGTGCTAAAAAAACTTTCGCTTGTGGTGGTTTATCTATCGGAGGCCTCACTACACAACATCATCCACTCCAGTTGCACTGCCCTGGAGCACTTGCTGATTGTTTTGGGAATAGAAATCCGTATTAATTGTCTCCAAATAAAGTCGCCTCACCTTAAAAGCATTGGAATTTGTTTTGAAGGACAACAGCTCATCATCAAAGATGCCCCTTCACTTCAAAGGTTGCTCCTTGATAATTGTTATAAACCTTCACAAATAACTGTCGTCTTTGCGCCCAAACTGGAGACCTTGGGTGTAATTTGTGACCCGTTTAATGATACAAGGAGTTGGTGTTTGGCTCCTCACTTTTTCAGGTACCATATATTATCATCTACACATTTCTAATCATAAGCTGCATTTTTCATTTGTGCATATAAGTTTTATATCATCTTGGATTACACTTTGGGTACTAATATTATGTTATATGCTCAATGAAGAGTTCGTCCATTTATAGCCTATCAATGCTGCTAGATTTTGTCAAGATCTTATATATCAGAATGTTTAGTTTTGATCTGAACATAATTATTGGCTTGCTGCGATGCTTTCCATCTTTGCAGAATTTATATATAGAGGTGATGATTTCATGCACATTGAAAGCCCGTATATATTGTACTAGAATTAACTGTTTAGTTGTCGTTCTTTCGACATACTCTTTTTTCATACCTTAACAGTTTTCAATCTTCATGTCTACTTAGGCACAACCACATGGAGCAAAACATATAACCAATCGGTGGCGTAATAAGCACCAGGATTTTCTCAGTTCTCATGACATTTGTTTGAGGACAATAACGATGGAAGGATATGCATCCAACCAGGCAAATAGAAGCTTTGTCACATTCTTCCTGTTGAATGTGAGGTTACTATTGACCACGAGGCTTAAGTTTTACCGCCAGACATTTCTCACGGACGGACACGTTGAACAGCAAAAAAAGAAGTTTCAGGTGGACAAATGGGCTTCTAAATGTGCTCGGCTTCTATTTACAACAAGTTGTAGTCATCCTGAAATAAATTTTTTGCACAAGATGTTGATTTTATGGATCGGACCGATCCATTTGTTTGTAACTGCAAAAAAGAGTGGTTGGGTTAGATGTTATTGCCATGTTCAATCTGGGTTTTGTCTAAAAAATTGATGAACAATTAATCCTTGGGCTTTTTGTACCATTTGTAAGCTTGAGTTGCATGTTATTGCCCTTGTACTCCCCTCCACCTGCCACTACACTGCCGCATCTTCCACGGCTGATGTTCATTCCCGTCTGAGGCCTCACCATTGTTCTCCGCCTTGGTTCTCTCGCTATGCCCGCCGCCATCTGCCATTGTCAACATGGTCAACAACTAAGAGGAATCAAGAGATGACTGTACGTGGAGAGGTTCACAGTAGGGATCCACCAGGGTCATTGCATTTCGCAAGCAGGTGCCTCGTTATTAGTACAAGCCAAAAAAAATATTTCCTCCTATTTTTTTTGACAACTAGGTCCCACGCCATTGTCAATGTAGTCAATAAACGAGAAAATTACACAACGATCAGATAACACCAGGGACCCAGCAGCTCGCCCAGTTAGTTTTTTAGTTTTAGAGACAGAGCTCAACTGCGCGCTGTGCAGGGGCTGTGGCCCGTCTAGCCCATGCTTACACTTTTATTTAAGCACATGACGAGCCCAGTTGATATTTCTTTTTCTTTCTAAAAATGGCTATCCCAGTTCTTTTTTTGGAGAATACCAAAACCGAGGCCTACTTGCTTTTCTCAGCCCTGTTGGGTTGTAAATCTTTCAAGACGAGGAGGGATGTAAGTAGTAAGAAATGGGCTTCCCCAGAAAATGGGCTATAAGTTGTAAGAAATGGGCTGTAAATTTTTAAACCAAAGTCAACCGGCAATTGCATTAGAATATCATTTTTTTCAGGATTTCTCTACTCTCTACTCTTGTAAAAATCAAAGCCAACTGGCAATTACATTAAAATATAATCTTTTCTCCCACAAGATAAACTACTCATGCAAATGCATCTTCATGTTCCGTGCAACGAACGGGCATCTTGCTAGTTAAGATTCTAAATTTCATTCATTTTTTTGTGGAGAATTGTTTTTTGAATTTTATTTTGATATGATTTTTAAAAAATTATTTTTAACGTGACTCAAAATTTCGTGATTAAAAGAGTTCGGACCCCACCAAAATATGCAAAAGTTCGTTGAATTTTTTAGCAGTGCCCAGAATATATGGTCTGTAATGCTAATAAAAAGAATATGGGCTTCAAATATCCTTAAGAATTCGCAAATGCTCTATAAATTATTGAAAATAATGGATAATGGGTTGTATGCTGTTTTCCACAGATTTGGAAGCTGACTTCTGGGCCTACTAGGTTGACGATGACGTTGTCCTAAATTTGTTTGGCTGTGTACGCAAGGCTTTGTCAACTTAGTCAACACAGAGCAGTGAGTGTTGGATGTCCATCAAACGGCCGCCATGCTTCTTCAATCTCTGATCTTCCTGCTCCAGCTGCCCAAACCAGCGCTGACGGGACTGCCTGCTCCCTCCTTCCGTGGCTGGCTGTGCTGCCGCCAGGCCATCCCTCTACACACCCACACATCCTGTTATTTTCCGGCGACATCAGACTCACCCCGCAGCCGATCAGTCAGTTCTCATACTCCCCTGAGCGTGGGCATCCGCTGTGGTGGCTTCGCCAGCTCCGGGTGGTTCTCTTCATGGGCATCGCCCTCGTCCATCGCATTTGTGCTCTCGGCACGGCGAGGTCAACATGGTCAACAAACAATAGCCATCAGAAGAAGCTGACAGTAGGGGCCCACACAAGGAAATGCCTCCTTATTACGTGCAAAATAATGATTCCTCCACCTGACAGCTGGGACCTACCGGAAGGGCCTCGCGAAAAAAACGTTCCCCCCGCTGTCAGCTTGGACCCACTGAAAGTGCCTCCTTATTACGCATAAAAAATGAATACTCCCCCTGCTAGCTGGGACCCACCTTGGTGGGAGGCTGACTTGTGGGCCTACTAAGTTGACGGGGACTGAGGGCTTTGTCAACTTAGTCAATATGAAAGATTCTAGCTCCAGTGACCGTACGATGTCCATCCAACGGCCATAGTGCTTCTTCAACCTCTGGTCTTCTTGCTCCAGCCGCACAAAGCAGTGTCGGTCGTGCCGCATGCTCCTAACTTGTAAGTGCATCTAGTGCCACCCCTAGTTGGTTTTGGAGTATTGACGACAAACCTGGTTTTGGGACTAATGTGTTTGTGAGAATTGCAGGATAACACAGGTAGTAGTCCCTCATTGATTCGGTTTACCTACCGGAGATGACCCCTAAAAATGTGTGAAGACATTGAAGACAATGGTGATCTGTGAAGCTATTCACATGGAAGACTATGACATGAGAAGACATTGCATGAAGACTATGGAGCGCGAAGACTTAGTAGTTTCGTCATTTCCTTTTCTTCTTTGTTGAGTCATAGGAACCACCGCACTGTTAAGTGAGGTCCAAGTGAACAAAGTCAGAGTGACTAATGTGATGCTCACCCAAATCCTATGTCTTCGAGCAAAGACAATAAGAGCAAATCTTATCCAGAGTCGGATAAGTCAACTTTACTTGTAGCCCAAGTCAAGCTGTCGCGTGTGTTTGAAATCTGACCGTTGAGACACGTGTCAGTTCCTTAGTGACTCAGGGTCATTTCAGACAAATCAGGTCGGGTTGCCTAGTGGCTATAAATAGCCCACCCCCTACACCATAAATTGGTGGCTGCTCAGAGTTAGTACACGGCTTTTATCGTTTTAAGAGCAACCCACCTCTGAAGCTTTTGAGAGAGAATCCTTGCGAGGACAAAGCCCAAACCACCCAGAGCCCAAAGAGTGTTTGGCATCACTGAAGTCTTTCTATCCGTGTGATCTGAAGACTTGTTACACTTCAGGACTATGAATCCTCCAACCGGTTAGGCGTCTCGTTCTGAGCATCCAAGAGTCATTGTGGATTGCCGGTGAACGAAGTCTGTGAAGGTTTGGGAGTCTACCTTGAAGACTTACCAGAGTGATTGGGCGAGGACTGAGAGTTCTTAGCTCAAGGGGAATAAGGTGAAGACATAGTCTTCTGAGTTAAATCTCAGCCTCCCTAACCAGACATACAGTTGTCACAGCAACTGGAACTGGTCGAACAAACCCCTCTCCTCCCGAAGCCACTGGTTCTATCTCTCACTTCTCTTAACTTACAGTTTGTCTTCGTGAAGTCATTACCTGCTTGCAATATCTGTTTGACTTCATTGTATGACTACTTGTCCTGATTGGCTTCATACTATCTTCCATCCTGATCTTTACTACCTAGCTGTTAATAGTCTTTGTGCTTTCACTTCATTGAATACTTGACTATGGCTTGTCTAGTGTAGTCTACCTTCCGCTCCATACGAATAGTGTCATTTCCATTGTTTGTCTTCGAAACTCCCATGTTTTGAAGACTTTCATAAAAATCGCCTATTCACCCCCCCTCTAGTAGATAACTAGCTCTTTCAATTGGTATCAGAGCGAGGTACTCCCTTGTTATGTGTGATTCGGTTTAACCACCTAGAGTTTTAGCTATGTCGACTGCAAGGATAATCAAAGTCTCCGTTGCGTGCCCCATCTTCGATGGCACTGAGTATCCCTATTGGAAGAATAGGATGTGCATGCATCTTGAAGCCATTGATGTCGATCTGTGGTATGTCATCAAGAATGGTGTTCCCAAGACTGGTGAAGGTGTCACCCCTGCTGATGTCAAGAAGTTCATTCAACTAGACTCTAGAGCCAAGAACATCATCTGTGGTCATCTGACCAAAGGACAGTATGGTCGTGTGAGTGCTCTGGAAACGTCGAAGCTAGTCTGGGACTGGCTCTCCAAGGTCAATGAAGGCGTCTCAACTCAGCGAGACCAACTGATCAGTACTCTCCACAACCTCTTCAACCGCTTCAAGAGACACGAAAATGAGAATGTCCAGCTCACATTTGATCGCCTCACTGATATCACAAATGAGCTCCAAGCACTTGGCGCCACTGAGATTACGAAGCATGAAATAGTGAAGACACTGCTGAGATCTCTTGACAGCTCATTTGACACCTTAGCCCTGATGATACAAGAATGCCCTGACTTCAAGACACTCGATCCGTCAGACATACTCGAGAGGCTCAACACACACAAGTACCAGCTATCTGAGAAAACAGATATCTATGGCCCCAACTATGATCGAACTCGCGCTTTGAAGGCAAAGGCAATCACTTCCTCATTAGAAGAAGAATCTGACTGCAGTTCCGGTGATCCTGAAGACATTGGAAAGGAGCTTTCTATGCTTGTGAAGAAGTTCCAGAAATTCACCTATAAGAAAAACTTCAGAAAGTCTTCACGATCCGGCTCAAGGAATGATGAAGCTTCCACCAATGACCACAAGAAGAGAACCTTCCACAAGTGCAAGAAACCTGGTCACTACATCTCTGAGTGTCCACAGTGGGACAATGAGAAGAAGAAGAAGAAGAAGAGCAAAGAATATGATTCTGATGACAAGAAAAAGAAGAAATCATCAAAGTCTTCTTCCAAATCTTCTTCCAAGTCTTCATCACACAAGAAGAGCTCATCAGGCAAGGCTCATGCCTTTGTTGGCAAGGAAATGGATTCAGAGGAGGAGTCTGCTTCTGAGGATGCGCAGGTGGAGTCTGAGGAGGAATCCGACTCTGGTGTTGCGAGTCTGGCTCTAGCTACTGCTTACGTCGCCAAGTCCATCTTCAACACTGAAGACAATGGCTCCATCACCAACGCTGATGATAATGACAAGGACGACTCGACTTCCACCTACTGCTTCATAGAACGTGGTGCCAAGGTAAACTCACATGATGCTTACTTTCATACCTCAAGTGAAGATGACTCTGATGGTGAATCCAAACATAGTTACAAAACACTTGCTAAAATTGCAACTGAACAACAAAAAGCTATGGAACATATTCAAAAACTGTTAGACAAAAGCGATGACATGTTGGACGCGGAAATGACCAAGTCTCATTTCTTAATTGAAGACATCAAAAGTCTTCATGTTAAGTACCGGGAGCTTGAATGTCGACATGAATTGCTCTCAACTTCTCATGAAAATCTTTCCTATGATTATCTTCAAAGGAAACAAGAACTTGAGAAATTGAGATCGGCTCACGAAGATCTTCAAAAGGAGAATGAGTCACTTTGCGCTCAACAGATCAGTTCCACTCAGGAAGGATTTGAACCTCCATGTCTAAAATGCATTGAGCGTGATAACACTGCCTCTGTTGCTGAATGTTCTACTGCTACTACTGTTTCAATATCTTCAACTACTGATGTGGTAACTAACCCCTCTGCTGAGGATGCCACTACTATTGCTGATGAGAATGCCAGGTTGAAGACACTGCTTGAGATAGGGATGTACAAAAGTCTCAAAGGGCATCAGACATTATGCGATGTTCTCAAAAAGCAGATTGTAAACCGAAACCCTAGGAAAGAGGGTGTTGGGTTCGAGAGAAAATGAATGTTTATGGATCATACTGGAAGCCTGAGTAGTACCCCAAAACCACATGGGTTGCTCCAAAGGAACCTTCAGTTGATCCATCCACCCTATCTGGTTTCACTTGGGCTAACCCTATTATCATTGATGAATCCTTTGATGCAAACTATAAATTGTTTAAGAATCAGACTAGCGAAGTGTTTGCCAGGTACATTGGTACTATCTGCAGGAATGGGCCACCTATGAAGAAGATATGGGTACCCAAAAGTTGTCTTGAGAATCTTCTAGTGAATGTCATCATGACACGACCTGTGAAGAAGACAAACCCCATACCAGAGGCTTCATATGGTCCTAAAGCTTCATACATACCGTGGACTCATCTGAGTCACCCTAACGTCAATGTTTTGCAGGGAAATCATACTCAGACCCATGAATATGAGCGTGTTTCATCAAACCACTATGTTCATAAAACTAAGAACTTTTCTGCTTATTCATATGAGTATTATTCACCCCCTGCAATGCTATTTACTAGGGCTCCGAAGCCAAAGTTCTCAGATGCTGCACTTAGACTCATTGCTTCTAAGCCACCCCTGAAAATGTGGGTGGTTAAGAAAACTTAACAATCTTTTCAGGGAAAGGTCTCCAGCCGGAAATCAAAGGCGTCCAAAACTAATGTTGGAGACCTTAAAAATCTTGTCGGACACAAGATAAAATGCCGAAATGGTCTGACTATGTATTTCGTCCCGGGATTCCTTGACACTCATCCTATCTATCCTAATCAAGACCTGAATTTCCATGTTCCACTTGTTCGTCAAATGTTTCTGCTTCACAACTCGCTTTGTGAAGCCTATCCCCCAAACTGAACTGTAGGCTACGACACCTCGGGCTTCAGAATGGATTATGGACAGTGGATGCACTGATCACATGATTGGCGATCGAAGTCTTCTGATGGATTCAACACTACGTCCATCAGACAAGAGTCACATCACATTTGCTGACACTGGTAAAAGCAAGGTATTGGGTCTAGGTAGAGTTGCAATATCAAGGGATCAGCACATGGATAAAGTGATGCTTGTTGAATCCCTTGGTTTCAACTTAATGTCTGTCTTAATGCTTTGTGACTTAAATATGATTGTGCTATTTGGAAAATATCGTTGTCTTGTGCTAATGGAACCTGACAAGTCTCTAGTCTTTGAAGGTTATCGGAAAGATGATCTGTATATGGTAGTTTTGTCAACAGGACCACAGATGGTTGTATGTCTTCTAGCAAAAGCTTCAGAGTGTTGGCTTTGGCATCAAAGGCTAGGTCATGCTGGCATGAAGAACTTGCACACTCTCGCGAAGAAAAAGCATGTCGTGGGTATCAAAGGCGTCAAGTTCAAGAAGGATCATCTGTGTGGTGCCTGTGAAGCTGGAAAGATGACCAGGGCCAAGCATCCCTCGAAGACTATCATGACTACTCCCTTCGTTCCCAAATATAAGTCTTTCCAGAGATTCCAACGAGTGACTACATACGGAGCAAAATGAGTGAACCTACACTCTAAAATATGTCTACATACATATGTATGTTGTTGTCTATTTGAAATGTCTAAAAAGACTTATATTTAGGAACGGAGGGAGTACATCTCAACCTTTCGAGCTGCTACACATGGACTTATTTGGCCCTACTCACTACTCTACTCTCAATGCTACTGCTTGCCTCTATGGCTTCGTCATTGTTGATGATTACTCTAGATATACTTGGGTGCATATAATCCTCTACAAGACTGAACTGCAGGATGTCTTCAGACGCTTTGCCAATCACGCCATGACGAACTATGGCATCAAGATCAAGCACATCAGAAGCAACAACGGCACTAAGTTCAAGAACACCGGCCTCGACCTGTATCTAGATACTTTGGGTATTACTCATGAGTTCTCTGCTCCTTAAACACCTCAGCAGAATGGCATCGTGAAGCGCAAGAACAGAACTCTTATTAAGATGGCCCGAACGATGCTTGATGAGTACAAGACTCCACGGAAGTTCTGGCTTGAAGCCATTGACACTGCATGCCAAAATGTAAGCTACTTCAGAGTATTTGGTGCTAAGTGCTGGATCAAGGATCCACATCACACTTCAAAATTTGCACCGAAAGCACATGAAGGTTTTATGCTTGGTTACGGAAAGGATCCGCACTCCTACAGAGTCTTCAATCTCTTTCACTATAAAGTGGTTGAAACTATGGATGTGCGGTTCGATGAGACTAACAGATCGCAAAGAGAGCACCTGCCAAATGTGTTAGATGAAGTACCTCCAAGTGAATCAATCAAGCAGATGGGAGTTGGAGAGATCATACCAACTGAGAATCAGACTGAAGAAGAGCTTATCATCCCTACACCTAATCAACCTGAAGACAATGCTCAGCCTGAAGACAATCCCCCACATAATGACATTGATCAGCAAGAGCAAAATCTTCATCATGTTCATCCTCGTGTTGCAAATGAAGTTCAGATTGAGAAGATAATTGACAGCCTAAATGCACCTGGTCCACTCACTCATTCAAGAGCTACACAAAGAGCAACACAACTAACCAATTTCTATGGGCATTTTGCATTCGTCTCAATCTCAGAACCCAAGAAAGTCGCTGAAGCCTTCATGGAACTTGAATGGATTCAAGCTATGCAAGAAGAGCTTCAACAGTTCGAGTTGAACAATGTGTGGGAACTGGTCAAGTGTCCTGATCCCCGGAAGCACAATATCATTGGCACCAAATGGATATATCGCAACAAGCAAGATGAGCATGGTCAAGTAGTCAGAAACAAAGCTCGTCTAGTTGCACAAGGTTACACTCAAGTGGAAGGAATTGACTTTGATGAAATATTTGCTCCGGTGGCAAGGCTTGAAGCCATTCGCATACTGCTTGCCTGTGCAAATCATCACAACATCCTTCTATATCAAATGGATGTGAAGAGTGCCTTTCTCAATGGAAAGATAGAAGAAGAAGTATATGTTGCACAACCTCCTGGCTTTGAAAATCCAAAACATCCTGATATGGTATACAAGCTCAACAAGGCACTGTATGGCCTCAAACAAGCCCCTCGTGCTTGGTATGACATGCTCAAAGACTTCCTGAAGAGCAAAGGATTCATACCTGGTTCACTAGATCCTACACTCTTCATGAAGACATATGATGGTGAACTGTTTGTGTGCCAAATCTATGTGGATGACATTATCTTCGGCTGCACCAACAAGAAATACAGTGATGAGTTTGGTCACATGATGCAAGAGCAATATCAGATGTCCATGATGGGTGAACTCAAGTTCTTTCTGGGTCTCCAAATACGTCAGCAGTGCAACAACATCTTCATATCTCAAGAAAAATATCTCAAAGATTGCCTGAAGAAGTTTGGGATGCAAGACTGCAAGGGTTACACGACGCCGATGCCAACCAAAAGTCATCTTGGTCCCGACGCCAATAGTAAAGAGTTTGATCAAAAGGTATACTGCTCCATGATTAGTTCTTTGCTTTATTTATGTGCATCTAGGCCAGATATAATGCTTAGTGTTTGCATGTGTGCCCGATTCCAAGTGGCACCAAAGGAATCGCATCACTTAGCTGTGAAGCGAATTCTTCGATATTTGGCTTACACCCCAACACTAGGATTATGGTATCCAAAGGGCTCAGAGTTTGATCTAGTTGGATTCTCAGATGCTGATTATGTTGGTGACAAGGTTGATCGCAAGTCCACATCAGACACATGTCACTTTCTGGGACGATCACTTGTCTGTTGGGGCTTCAAAGAAGCAGAACTGTGTATCTCTCTTCACTGCTGAATCCGAATACATTGTTGCTGGATCTTGCTGCGCTCAACATATTTGGATGAAGCAAACTCTCAAGGACTATGGTATTCACCTGAAGAATGTGCCACTCTACTATGATAATGAGAGTGCCATCAAGATTGCCAACAACCCAGTTCAGCACTCGAAGACAAAGCACATTGAGATTCGTCATCACTTTCTCAGAGATCATGTTATGAAGGAAGATATTGATATCATTCACGTCGACACTGAAGATCAATTGGTTGATATCTTCACAAAGCCCTTGGATGAGAAAAAGTTTTGCAAGTTGCGGTGTGAGCTAAATATCTTGGAATCCTCAAATGTCCTGTGAATTGGACACACATCCAAACACTTATGCATTTTGATGACTTAGATGTGCAACACACAAAGTAACGTATATCTTCAATCAATGAAGACATACACTCTAAGTGTGAATACATTAATGCGGAATTTGACTTCGGAGCGCCATGATAATTGTGCGCCGTGTCTGGGTCTAATACTTCCTATACGGTGGGTAACGCCACCACCAAACTTTTGTTTGAAGTGTTTACCTTGGCGTTATGTTTGCAAAGTCTTCGTATTTGATTTATCTTCATCTTGTTGATTTGGTCTTATACTAGTAATATATATGGTTGTGTTCTGTCCTCTACAGCATTCACTTATAGCTATGATTTCATGCTGAATCTTTTGATCTAAGTGAATGTGATCAGACCCTAACCTATCTATGCTTCTGCCTTAACTCTATCTGTCCAAATCATATGCATTCTATTGAAAATTGTCGATTGTCTTCACTGAGACCTTGTCAACTAAAGTCAATCTGACAAACATTTATATCAGTTTTTAATGCTATATCCTTACTGCCTGAAAGTCGAAGAATTCGGCACGACCACCTTGACAATCTAGGCGTGCATGGGAACATGAAACAACTTCCAAGGTGTTGCATGCTTGCCACGTGCCCTTCAGATGTGAACTGCCAGGGGCACCTGCGTAATTGTGTTGTGTCGTCCCTCTCCTTATAAATACTCATCACTTCTCGGTCAAATATTCTTCTTCCACCTTGCCACCTCTCGCAAACCCTAGAGCCTCAGCTAGCTCTCGACGACACCGGCGATGAAGCGCTTAGCTGCCGCGACTTCTCCGACACCATCCTCACGCCGGCCGCGGACCTCATCTTCTCCGCTGCCGCCGTAGGTGTCTTCCGTCGCCAAGTTAGGGCACGGGAGATCAAACTGCTTGGCCTCCAACTTTGATCCGTCTAGCAGTTCTTCATGTGGTAATTAAAACTCACTTTTTACCATATTTTCGATCTGGTAGATTCATCCTTCTTTACCAAAAGCAGTTTCTAGATCTCCAAAGTTGAATCTATCTCTTTCTGCATCTCATACTATGCCCAGTCTGTTCACTTATGCTACTCTACAAGTTAGATTCCTCACTTGTACTTATTCTTGGATTCGTACAAATCTGGAACCAACTCTCATCAAATAAGTGAGTGTCTTCGTGTTGTGAGGTCAATGTCTTCAAACTGATTTATCTTCAAAATCTTCTGAGAATGCATATGACCTCTTCCCCTTCCCTCGCACCTCTAATGCTGTCACAGGTACATGTCCGTGGGAGAATCCCTAGGTTCTCATAGTCTGCATTCATTTGTAGAATTCTTACAGAGTCACATTAATTCTCTTGAAGCCAGTTCTTATCTAACCAGCCGTATGAAGCCTTCGCAAGTTCTGAAACCTTTCCAGGTAAGCTTCATGGCTACAGAGAAGTTAGCTAGAAAGGGTGGTAGACAGCACCGTGGGAACACTTCCAAGGATTTGCCTCCAGATCTGCATGAGTTGTACAAGACTGACCCTGAAGAAACCTATGGTGAACACAAAAATCGAATCCAATGGATTCGAAGATATTGGGTAGAAGAATGGTTCAAATACAGATTTGTCATGGCTGAGTATGCTGAGAAGAATGCCATCAAGCAGCCCTCAGGAGATATAGTGTACAAAAATCTTCAACCCTAGTCCCGTTCTGAAGCCATTCAACGAGAATTCTATCCTTGTATGGTATGCGGCCCAGAACCAGAGAATGCCGATCCCTCTTCTCTGCTGTGGTGTCGTGATGACAATCTATTCGAACGCAACTTCCAATTTGCCAAAGATTCTGCTGTGAAGAATAAGAAGGCATTTGGACTTGACTTCAACCCAGGTCCTTCTTCACCTCGGGAAGATGGCACCCATGAAGGCAATGAAAACAGAATCGGCCCCTTCTACAACCTCGACGGCCTCATCACTCACATTGCAGTCCAAGGTGCAAATGTGGATCACTCTGCGGATGATGCAGAATCTGATGAAGCTCCAGCTCCTCCTAAGCCGTAGAAGCAAAATAAATCAAAGGCTTCAAAACCTACTGTTGCACCAATGGCTTCACAAGTAAAGCCACTAGGAACTGCCCCTCCTGCACAAAGTTACTCTGAAGATCAATCTCGGGTCTCCAAACGGAAAGAGAAGCCTCAGAAGAAAACTGTTCAGAGATCTAGTCAAGCACTGACACCAACTGTCGTTCTAAGGAACGAATCTGAAGCCATTGACCTGTCTTCATATGATGAGTTATGTAACGATGTATAACACCCATGATGCGGCTATATCTCCCACGTGTCGAGGCACGATTTAAAGGCATAACCGCATGGTGGTTTTGTCGCAAGAAGGGTCATCTTCACACAGTCCCATATAATGAACAAGAATGGGATAAAGAGTTGGCTTACAATCGCCACTTCACACAATGAACATATAATTCATACATCTTTCAAAGTACACACATAGTCCGACTACGGACGAAGCCAAAAGAAAAGAAGATAACCCTAAATGCTAGATCCCCGATCGTCCCAACTGGGCTCCACTACTGATCAACATGAAACAAAACATAGCAACGACCAAGATCTTCGTTGAGCTCCCATCTGAGCTCGGTTGCATCACCTGCACTGGTATCAACGACACCTGCAACTATTGTGATAGTATTTGGTGAGTCACGAGGACTCAGCAATCTCAAAACCCGCAAGATCAAGACTATTTAAGCTTATGGGTGGGAAGCGGTAATAAGGTGTAGTTGCAACAAGCACTAAGCAAATATGGTCGCTAACATACGCAAATAAGAGCGAGAAGAGAAGCAACGGAACGGTCGTGAACCTAGCAATGATCAAGAAGTGATCCTGAACTCCTACTTACGTCAAACATAACTCAAAACCGTGTTCACTTCCCGGACTCCCCTGAAAAGAGACCATCACGGCTACACACGCGGTTGATGCATTTTAATTCGAATCTGGTGTCAAGTTCTCTACAACCGGATATTAACAAATTCCCATCTGCCACATAACCGCGGGCATGGCTCTCGAAAGTTTATACCCTGAGGGGTGTCCCAACTTAGCCCATCATAAGCTCTCATGATCAATGAAGGATATTCCTTCTCCCAGGAAGACCTGATTAGTCTCGGAATCCTGGTTTACAAGACATTTCGACAATGGTAAAACAAGACCAGCAAGACCGCCTGATGTGTCGACAATCCCGATAGGAGTCGCACGTATATCGTTCTCAGGACACATCGGATAAACGAAGCGTACAGGTACCGATGTAACCCAAGTTGCCAATGGATGGTCCCGCACGGTGCTCTAGTTTGGACCAACACTCCGAGGAGCACTGGCCCGAGGGGTAAAATAAAGATGACCTTCGAGAGTGCGACTCCCAAGGGAAAAGGGCTAGGTGAGGCAAATGGTAAAACCAAGGTTGGGCCTTGCTGGAGGAGTTTTATTCAAAGCGATCTGTCAAGGGGGTCCCATAAATCACCCAACCACGTAAGGAACGCAAAATCAAGGGTCATAACACCGGTATGAAGGAAACTAGGGCGGCAAGAGTGGAACAAAACACCAGGCATAAGGTCGAGTCTTCCACCCTTTACCAAGTATATAGATGCATTAGTTAAATAAGAGATATTGTGATATCCCAACATAATCCTGTCCATCATGGAGCAATCTTCAACTTCACCTGCAACTAACAACGCTATAGGAGGGGCTGAGCAAAGCGGTAACATAGCCAAACAACGGTTTGCTAGGAAGGGTGAAAAGGTTAGAGGCTGACATGGCAATTTGGCAGGCTTGAAGAGCAAGTGATAGGTAGCGCAGCATAGCAATAGAACGAAGCAACTAGCATAGCAATGATAGTAATGAGATCTAGGGTGACGGTCATCTTGCCTGAAATCCCGCTAGGAAGAAGAACGAGTCCATGAAGAAGACGAATGGGAGTAGTCGAACGAATCCTCACAATCGCAACATTACCGGAACTAAGAAGCAACACCGGAAAGAAGAAAACAACATGGTAAACACACAAGCATAAACATGTCATGATGCACAAACAAGTATGATGCATGTCCGGTTTAATGAGGCATGGCATGGCAATATGCACAAACAACACTACAAGTTAAGTGGGGCTCAATATGCAACGAGTTGCATATTGACGAAACACCACATCAATTATTTAGTACTCTCTCGTTTAGGAACACGACAAAATTACATGTTGTTATAAACATGGCAAGAGGTGAAACATAATTAAACTACCTATCTAGGCAAGTTTAAGCGAGGCCGAAAACAACAAACAACAATTCCGGAAATCCCCATATGTTATTTAGTAATTTAACGCAAACAACTATTTTAAACATTTTAATTGTTGTTATCATGATGCGAATGACATATGCAAGTTTTATGCAATTTTATGAAAACGTTGACATGAGCATGTTATGAAGCATTTGTCACCGTGGTGGAACGAAAGGGGTGCCACAGCAACTACAACGGAAATGGTGCCACGACAACATTCCGATGATCCGACAACTCATTTAGATACCGGTGCAAAAGAGCAAGTGTGCGGATGTGCGGAACATGCAAAAGATGGTGGGGTGATCCCGGTTACCGGGTTCCCACGGGTCGACGTCATGGCAAACAAGAAGGAACGTGCATGAAGCAAACGGGCACGATGCAAACATACGGTTCATCTCAGACAACATGCATTCGTCCATGGGTCATCATCTCGACGGTTATACCTTTGAAGCGTGCATTTCGGGGCGGTTCGAGTCGGTGCAAAGTAGAGGAAGTAGACATTCACGTGGTGGTCATAGTGGAAGTAGTTGTACACGGATCTTGTTGGATCCACGGTGACGGTAGTCATACACGGTTCGTAGATGTTCGGGTCGACAGTAGTGGTACACGTTTCGGAGAGGAACTTATCGGATCCATGTAGTCGAACTTGGCGTATCCGTAGGGTACTTGTGAACTTGAGGGTCGATGGTAGTCGTTCACGTTGTAGTGGACTTGGCGAAATGCACCACGACGGTAGTTGTATGCTGGTCAGAGGGGAACTTGGCGTCGCTGGACTTGGCAATCCGGAGACGGCGATAGAGGTACTTGACGGGCCATCGTGTAGTCGTACTTGAGGTCCTCGCGCACCTGATGACTTCGGAAGAGGAACTTGGCAATCCAGGTTGTTGCGGCCACGGTCTTGACATCAATAGTGCTAGGCAGCGGAGACCACGCACAACAGGGCACGACAGAGGTTGTACACAACAGCAACGGGTCGACCAAAAGAGCTAGAGGCCATGGCGCCATGGATGAGCGGCAGCGGCGGATCCGGGTCACGCGAGGGCGGATCCGGCGGGACCTGATCCAGCCGGAGTTGGGACAAAGGCGAGCTGCAGCGGCGAGACATGGTGGCGGGGCCGGTGCAAGGAGAAGGGGCAGCGTCGGGCGCGTAGGGCTCGGGGACGAAGCACTGAGGACGAGGCAGGAAGGGAAGGAGAGGGCGCACGGGGTCTGCTGGAACTGCAGGTCACGGCGAGGAGGCTGGGGATGCAGATGACCGCGTGGAGGCACGGCATCTCAGGGTTGTTCCTAGCGTTGGAGGCCGGACTTGGACGGCAGCAGGGCGTCGCGGAGGAGCAGGAGAAGGGGAGGCGTCGCGTGGAGGGGCATTGGGGCGGCGTTCGCCAGGGCGGCGATGGCGAGGAGGGGAAGAGGTGCTCGGGCCTTGCAGCACGAGGAGCTCCTCTCCCTGGCGATGTGTGTTGTGTGTGGCGGCGCAAGGGAAGGAGGAGTCATCAATGGGAGTTGGGGATCGGGCGCTGGGTGCGGCTAGGGTTAGGAGGGGTTTAAGTGGGCTGTGGGAACGGGTCGGTCTGGTTGGTTAGGCCCAAGAGGCCTGGCTGGGCTCTCTCTCTCTCCCTCATATTCTTTAGCAGAAAAGAATTAGAGAGAAGAAAAGAAGAGAGGGTTAGGGAAAGAATTTGCGCATGCGGACAATTTTCCCGGACTCATAAAAATGAGCTTGATCCAAGAAAAATAAAAAGTGAGCATGGGCGTGAAGTTGAATTCAAACTCATTTGAATTTAATTCAAATGAGTGTAGGAAGGAAGTGGGTATTTGGTAGACCCAAAATGTTGAGAATTTTGGAAGAGCCTTGATAAATGAGATAAGAATTGTTGGCAAAGTTTGAGGCAAGGAATTGAGGTAGAAAATGCATGGGACTTAAACTGTAAGTGTGTTATGGTTTATTCCTAAAGAATGGAATATTTATCATAGCTCCCTAATAATATTGGGAGGATAATTGTTATGAAGAGAAATCACCATGTGCGTTTCCTTCGATTTAAATGTATCAAAGATCCATACAATTTATTTAGATGAATTTTTAAAATTAATGATATGATGGCATGATGACATGATGCAATGCAAGAGATGGCATGATGACATGATGCAATGCAAGAGATGGCATGATGAATGCACAAACAAAACAAATCACACGGCAAAATTCGGAATAGCTGGAAGTCTTCTGGAGCGTCGGTCTTGGGGCGTTACAACAAGCCACCACTACAAGAGGATCTCGTCCCGAGATCTAGGATGGCACTGGAGAGAAACGGAAGAGGAAGAGAAGATGTAAAACTAAGTTGCTTCTTCGACAAAAGAGTGAAACCAAAGAACCTTGAGAGGTTGAAAAGTTGAAAGAAAGAACACAACGGAGTTGAACACAATTGAGAGCACTACGGTAGAAAATATAAACAAGGAACACCATATGAACCTTGGAGGTTGCAAAGCTATGAATGACGAGTACAATGGACAAGAAGGAATTGGAACCACTCTGGTTGAAACAAGATGAACAAGGAACAAGGAAGAACAGATTCGGATAGCACTCCAGTTGAAAAGAGATGCAAGACTTGATAAGATGGAAAGAACTTGAAAAGAGGACACGACACTCCGGTTAAATGGATAAGCATGAAAAGGACACGACCTTCACAAATTGAGATGATAGAGTGAAAGGAGCAACATCACAATGCTTCCAGAAGAAAGAATAGAAGATAGATCATTGGAATAACAGAATGGAGAAGAAAATGCCAACTTCTGCCACAAATGAGCTTGGAAAGCACCCTTCCAAGAAGGTTATAACGGAGTTGTTGGAAAACCAACAACGAAAGCACAAGCTTGTTGTGGGCTTATGGAAAACCTCTCAAAATTGAGGCGAAATTCTGCCACTATGGAAACAAATAATATAATTGATAACACCAACAAGATGAAAAACTTCTTCCACCAAGATGATAGAGAGATAACTTGGACCATTGATAATCACCACAATAGCAACATTCCTTAGGGAAGGCTTTAGGTGAAATATGACACAAGATAACTCCAACGAAGAGATTAATGGATTTAAAATACCTCATTCTTGACAACATATGAATCGCGAAACATGAATAAAAATTGTCAAGAATGATATAACACCATCTCAAAAGATGAGATAGAAAGAACTGCACTTCGGATGCAAGATGAAGAATGCTTGAACTCCTCAAAACAAAACATGTGTTAAGCACCATGTTTATTTTAGAGTATAGCTTGGCGGATCTTAACTTCGAGAGAAATCTTGAAGAACAATTGAAGGATGAAAGGAATCCTTGACGAACCACCATGTGGAGCCTCCATGAAAAACTCTGGTAATAAAAAGGATGATAGAAAGAAAGATAAGTTGAAAACACAAGGTGAAGCCTTGCGATGATTTAGAAGGAGCTTCGCGATGATATAACTGAGAGAACTTGGAACTCCAGAACGAAAAGATGAACATCTTAGAACCAAGAATTTATTCCTCATGAACAAACTCCGAAGGAACGGATTAATCACTTGGATGAAACAAAAATAAGAATTATGTTATGCGTATTCTTCACCAATTTAAATTGGTGAGAAGCATTGGATTTGGCATACTACTTATTCTTCTTGAGGGATTAAGGATAGAGATAGCGCAACTTGAGAAGGTATTGATGGAACCACCGGTGGGATTTGGAAACAAAGAATGAATTGATATGATAACAAGAGAAAAATGAATCTTGAGCAAACCACCGTACAAATTGAAAATGAACGAAGTAAAAGGGTGAATCACCGGTAAGAATTAGAGAATGAATGAAGATACTTGAGGGAATTTGATACAAGAGAACGAAGAGATCATGAGCTGACTAGAGGATATTTGAACGATTCACCGGTAAGATTTGGAGAACGATAGCTACACGCTGAGAATGAAGAATTATTACATGATGGACTTCGGAGGAAAGAAATGGAAACAACTCAAGAAATGCACCGGATGGTAAGAAAAGAATTGTCACAATCGAAAACAATTATGAGAGGATGGCTTAAGCTAGAACTATGAATCTTCAAGAGAACAGACCAAGATTTAGGAGAAATCCTTCTTCGGTCTTCAAATGTTGAGAATGATGATGAGAACCACCATGAATTATTGAGGCACTCCGGAACAATGGAGAATAGAAATGTTGAATCAACGATGAAAGAATTTGGAAGATCTTGGACAAAGGCATATGACTGATGAAATTCATTCTTACGTCAAACTTCGAAAAGAATTTTGGAATAGCTCCGGGAAAATTAGAAGAGCCAGGTAAGATCCTAGGAAAAGACCTGTGGGTTAGGGCCCACTCGAAAGAAACATCATTGAAGGATTGCTTGAAATAGAGATTGCACCGGTAGAATTAAATAGCTTGAATAAGAGAAAAACCTTGAAGTAACTCAAACGGATTAAGAATGGAAACATGATTCTTCTGAGATATCTTGAGCACTCCGGATAAGAATAGAAAGAGGTGGACAATTAAGAGGTGCACCGACATGGAAAAATATTTGAAACGAGGAAAGGGATATTGTCGTGGAATTAACACGTCAGATGTCCTTAGTGTGAGGACTTAGTCGTGAGGCCAACACATCTACGTGGTAGCTTGAGAGGGGTTAAGCAGAATCGAGAGACGCAACACAAGACAAGGATTTAGACAGCTTCGGGCCCTGAGAAACATCATCCGGTAACAACCCTACATGTTGTTTGAGGCTAGATCTCATTATCATTACGAGGGAGTCACCATAAACCGACTCTCCTCTAGTTGTGTCTAGCCCTAGAGATTGTTTCTTGCTCGTCCCTCTTTGGGGAGCCCTGCCCCTCTTTATATAAGTTAAAGGGGCGGGTTACATGTAGAGTCCATCTCGGACTAAGACTTAAACTATTTTGACTTCCTTTCCTGGGCTTCTTAACGTCTGCCGGTTTAACATTGTCTGCCGGTTTAACATTGTCTGTCGGTTTAACACTGTCTGCCGGTTTAACATTGTCTGCCGGTTTAACATCATCTGCCGGTTTAACATTGTCTGCCGGTTTACCACCAGTCGGTTTACCGTCTGTCTTAGCCATCTGTCTTGACTCTCTGCCGGTTTACCATCAGCCGGTTTACCGTCTGTCTTAGCCATCTATCTTAACTCTGTCGGTTTACCATCAGCCGGTTTATCGAGCTCCGACCGGGTTACAACTCCGGCCAGGTCATACCGCGGGGTATATCCCCGACATTAGCCCTCAGTTTAATTTGGATTTATCCATGTTAAACTGATCCTGATCCTCCTTAAGTCCTTGTCACTTCCTCATCTGATCTTCAGCCGGTTTAAGAATGTAGAACTTGCCGATTTATAAATATTGATAGCACTGGGTCATACTTGTAGTTAACATCCAGCTTGAAAATATACCCCTTATATGACTATCACTTGTAGCCCCCAAGTCTTAAGAAGGTAGCATATCAACAGCTTAATACTTGCTTCAATATAAATATCACAATCTTGAAGAAATCCAGGTTGTTCATCTCAATCACTAGTCAGAATTGAGTATTCCGCATATGTAGCCCCCAAGTGTCGGGTTGTCATGCTTGCAGCAACCTGGGACTTGTAATTTCCTGATGCTCATAAAAACTTCAACCAGTGTAGCCCCCAAGGGCCGGGTCATTATGCAATAATGAGCAGGGACTTTGTAAATATAATCATGTAAACTTTTGAACAGCAACAGTGTAGCCCCCAAGGGTCGGCTCAGTAAGATAATATTGAGTTGGGACTTGATATATACTTCAAATAAAAATAACATCATACGGTGTAACCCCCATCATGGGGCTTTAACCCATGTCCACAAGGTTAAGAGCCTTGCGCTTTACCAACTGAGCAGTGGACAATGTAATGGATAAAAAACTTTTGTACATTGAATTCTTGACATAAGCAATTGGTAGCCCCAAAGGGCCGGCTCATTATGATGTGATGAGTCGGGTCTTCAATAAGGTGAGCAAACAATGACTTTGCATTAGCCCCCAAGTATCGTGGTGCATGCTTGCAGCGACATGAAACTTGCATATTTGATGTAATCTCAACTTAAATAATGTAGCCCCCAAGTGTCGGGTCGTAAGCCTGCAGCAACTAGGGACTATGCCTTGAATTGTAGAATAAATCATATACATTGATAATATGATAGCCATTGCGCTAAAGCGACTTTGAAAACCTTGATCATAATACTGGTTATTGATAACCATAATAAAAATCCAGCCATGTTGGCTATTTGAATAATATACCCAATTATTATAAGCGCATAATTCCAATGGCACAATCCAAATATATACTGGCGACTTATAGTCCAAAGCCAGGTCGGGTCAATAAACACCGGATTATAAGTGATTATGTGCTAACAGCTTGAGAACTGGAAGGCACACCGGGTTAAGAAACACCGGGTTGATGTAATGACATATAGTCTGGCCGGGTCAGTAAACACCGGGTTAATCTAAAACTTGATCAAAAAACTTTGCAAAAAGCAAAAGCAAATAAAACTTGTAGTCGAGGCTTTTCGAGGGCTGTCAGGCCCAAATTCGAGGCTTTTCGTGGGCTGCCAGGCCGCTGAGTTAAACCATTTGACAAAGCCTTTTAAGATGGGCCTCCAACTAACCAATTGTCGTTTTAACTTTGACAAGTTCAGGGTCTCAATGAGAGTATCTGTCAAACGTTTGGTGGGTCATGCCAGGATTACCTGGATAGGAGTGGCTTACTTGATGAAGGCAGGTTAACCCGGGGTTTTAGGTGAATACACCAGGCTTACAAGCCATGGGTCGATACCCAATTACAAGGATCCTTTCAAACTCTTTGTTGCGTTGCAAAAAGAGCCCCCAAGTAACTTTGTGAGCTGTGCTCAATGGGTGCCTATGTTTGAGATGTGCTTAGCAACAATACTCTCTTTGGCCCCTTGGGTGTGAAGCTCCCAAGCTTTGTTGTGGCATGATAGGTGGATTAATGGACAGAACTCCGCTTTGTCAGCTAAAGCCCCCATGTAACCAATAATATGATAAGCCAATAAGGCGGGATACCCATGTTTGAACCGTGCATCATGGCAACAGGTCCTCTTCGGCAACCTTTAACTTTTTGCAAGAGATAAATTCTTCTTGAACCGGAATTTTGAACCGGAATCTTTATCTTCAGCCGGTATTTTCTGACAGCCTTTAAACTCGAACTTGCGAGAAGTTAATTCTTTTTGAACCGGACATTCTTAAACCGGATTTCAGAGCGTCATACCTTTGTGGGAGAACAGATTTCCCTTGAACCGGATTGTAAACCGGATATTTGAGAGCTTCAGTGAGACTGACTGCCCTTGAGCCAGATTTAATACCAGAATCCTTTCTGATGACCCGGAACTTCTTCCTTAAGCCGGGATTTTGTAACTATCATATCTTTTCTAAGACAGAAATTTTCTGATGGCCCTTAAACTTTCATAAATATAACAATAGCCTCCGGGACCGGGTTATCTTTACCTCCATCGTCCTGGGGTTCTTAAATTTGCTGAAACTGGCAAGATTTGCTGAATCATGTCATCGTAGCCCCCGAGTCTTAAGATGACTCAAGGAGTTGTCTTGAGATTTTCGTACTTGACCATAGCAGAAGGTATATATCATTGGTTTGATAACGTGATGTAAATCCATGGAACTTGAGGTTGACTGTGGTGGGTTGTAAATGACCCTGTATGATTTGCATCAATAATTCAGCCAGTGGTTCATCCCAGCTGGTTGTTGAAGATAAACCGAAGTGGTAGTGATTTGTGCCCTGTCCATTGAATCCTCCGGTGCAGGCAGAGGCTAAATTGTCACGCCTTGCTTCAGAGTTTTTGGAATAATCTGGACTGCGGTGCGGCGGTTTGTCCATCTCCATTGGGCAACAACATAGGTGTTGTCCGGGTGAATCGATGCAAACCGGACCACTGCATGACTAGTGGCGCGTTGCCTGTGATGTAGGTCAGCCCCCGGCATGTTAATAGTTGAATACCCATCTGTTTAAGAACCATGGTACAGAAGTATACCAGTACGGCCTCCATATATCATTGTAGATTGAACCACTAGATGATGCACACAGGATCTTTATACCCATAGATTAATGGTTTCTTCCATATTGAAGAATTTTTCTGCATAAAAGACATGGCAGTGCGAGAGTAATTGCTTCCAAAGAAACAAAAAATATACACTGAAAAATAGGTAAGGCAGATAGCACCTGATATTTTCATCATATGAACAAAGACACTAGTGATGGATAATGCATCGTAGTGCTTTTGGCACCCAACCTGATTGAGGTCTTTCACGTGGGGAGACAATCTTTTTTTAGCCACAATCTAATGGCCAAGCGGGGCATTTTCCTCCTGATCCCACGAGGCAGGGGCAACACGGCCCGGACGAGGGTAACTTGGCAGCACCGTGAAGCGGGACAGGGCCGGTTCAACCTGGCAGGTCAATGAGATGTGTCCGCGGCAGCGGCCGCGGCTGGTTTAGGCGCGAGAGCTAGAGTCAGACCGGGTTTGGTCAGGGCCGGTCGACTTGGTGGAGCCGGCGCGCAAGCGGCCGCAGGAGCTAGAGAGACGCGCGGCCTGCTGCAGGTACAGAGGAGGGCGAGGCCGAGCCGGCGGGCGCGGCCGCAGAGGGGCGCGAGGAGGAGAAGCTTGGACGCGGTCCGGCCGAGAGCGTAGTGAGCGCCGCTGGAAGGGGCGCGACCCGGCACCCGCGCGAGGGGAGGCGAGGCTCGACCGTGCCATGGCGACAGCGGGACGACAGTTTCACGGTGCTTTAATCACTCTTCTCGAAGAGATCTTAAACCGGGGTGACTCTTGTTTCAGGAGACCTTAAACCGGGGCGGTTGCGGTGGGTTACGCAGCAGGTGCTGAGCCCAGGTGGGTGATCCGGCAAGGCAGGGTCCTGCTGGGCCCAAGTGGTGGTGGCGGCGACTCAGCGTGAGACTGGCGGTTTTAAGCATGCGCGGGCGCGGCCACAGCGGGACAAGGTGACCCGGCGGGGCAAACCACGGCAGCGGGCTGATCCGCAGGTCAGCGTAGCAGGGGCCGGCCCGCTAGACATCGTCAGTGGTTTCTAGGCTCGGTCAGTCACCACCGCATCCCGAGGCGGGCGACGGTGCTGATCGTACGCGGCTCGCGGTGACGGCCCTGTCAACGAGGCTTTGGAGGCGGGCCAACCATAGTAGAGGGAACCGCGACAGCAGCTCAATGGAGGCGCCGGCGGGTCAAAGCCTCGGTGGCTCCATGTGAAGGACAGCCTAGCGATGTGAAGGGCTGGCTGATGAAAGTTGAAGCATATGAGGCGCCGGGCGGAGCCGTGCTGGACGGCACGGGAGGCCAGCGCGGGAGTGGCTCGAAGCCGCAGTGGCTTGTGGTGGTGTGGAGACCCTGGCGGTCGTTGAGACCACGCGGGGGCGACTTGGCGGTGATTCAGCAGGGCGCTCGGAGGTGACCCGGCGGCGATTTGGCGAGGCGCTCGGCGGCGATTTGGCGACAGGCCGGCTCTAGAACAACTGCGGCCACGCGGCAACGGTTTGGAGGCCAGAGCACGGCGGCTTGAAGCCATGGCGGAAACGGAGTCCGGTGCGGGGATGCCATGGTGGATCCTGGCACTTTGTGGCGTCTCAGCTCCGGTGGCTCTGCGCGACCATGGGTGAGCCTGCTAGCGGGCGGTTCAACGCGCTGGAAGCGAAGGCTCCCGGCGGCTCGGAACAGAGATGAAGCGGTCGGCGGCTCGGAACAGAGATGAAGTGGCCGGCGACTCACAGCGGCTTCAGCGACTCGCAGCGGCGGAGGCTTGCGATTGTAGCAGCAGTAGTTTGAGGCAGCAGGGGCCGCTCGGTGGTACGTCCAGCGGAGGTGAGTCCATGGCTCGACAACTCGACACGAGGTCAACGAGGCAACGGCGGCGGTTCAAGTCGCTGCAGCGGCGGACGTAGGATCCGGCAGGCAAGCGCGTGGGTCGGAGGAGGAGCCACGGAGGCGGACGGGCACGAGGATCGTATTTAAGCAGCTCTTCGGTGACGCGGGGCTGTCAGCCGGTCGATGCAAGGGCGGCCTGGGGCTGCAAGCCCTGGCGACTCGGAAACGGCTCCCGATCGGGGTAACTCAGCAGCGGCGACACACGGTGTAGAAAAGGCAAGGCCATAGTGGCGGCGGTCGGAGGCGCGCCTGGCGATGGTGACCCGGCTGGAGTCCAGCATATGTGTTGAAACATGACTGTTTTAGTGCAGCAGAGAGGCGCAGCTATGGCCGCATCGGCGACAGAGAGAGCGAGTCCAGTGTGCCGGTTCATGATTTGTTTTATCCGGTAGTCTGCAAGTACTACTACTCCAGGGAGACACCCCTCTGATGGATTTTGACGTTGACTAGTATTTGACTGACCAATCAATTGGCTGGTACCTGTTCAGACCAAGTCCAACTCCTATTCGGGTTAACCTATGCATCACATCACTGATTAGGAAAGTAAGATCCATTGATCCGGCAGGTGACGGACATGCATCATTAGCAAAGGCCGAAGGAAAGGCCATGGCAGAAGTCGTGGCAGGCGCATTGTTTCCTCCGGGTCGTGTTTTGACTCTGGCAAAACCATCTTGAACCGCCGACAAAAAAAAACCCTATCTAGTACTTAAACCGATCGGTCCTTGACGCGCCTTTAAACCTCTCAACTCTTCAAATCTGGATTGATGAACTTGATATCGATGCAAATCCTTTCAAACTAGCTCTCCATCCGAAAAATTGCGAACTCCTTGATCCTTAAGAGAGATCCCTCCAAGAACTCAACACCACCGTGCGTAGGCCCCACGGTGGGCGCCAACTGTCGTGGAATTAACACGTCAGATGTCCTTAGTGTGAGGACTTAGTCGCGAGGCCAATGCATCTATGTGGTAGCTTGAGAGGGGTTGAGCGGAATCGAGAGACGCAACACAAGACAAGGATTTAGACAGCTTCGGGCCCCGGGAAACATCATCCGGTAACAACCCTACATGCTGTTTGAGGCTAGATCTCATTATCATCATGAGGGAGTCGTCGTAAACCGACTCTCCTCTAGTTGTGTCTAGCCCTAGAGATTGTTTCTTGCTTTTCCCTCTTTGGGGAGCCCTTCCCCTCTTTATATAAGTTAAAGGGGCGGGTTACATGTAGAGTCCATCTTGGACTAAGACTTAAACTATTTTGACTTCCTTTCCTGGGCTTATTAACGTCTGTCGGTTTAACATTGTCTGCCGGTTTAACACTGTCTGCCGGTTTAACATTGTCTGCCGGTTTACCACCAGCCGGTTTACCGTCTGTCTTAGCCATCTGTCTTGACTCTCTACCAGTTTACCATCAGCCGGTTTACCGTCTGTCTTAGCCATCTGTCTTAACTTTGCCGGTTTACCATCGGCCGGTTTATCGAGCCCCGACCGGGTTACGACTCCGGCCGGGTCATACCGCGGGGTATATCCCCAACAGATATGATCAACACCGAAAGCTTGAATTAAATCCACCGGAGAATAAAAATAACGAAGAATGATGAACTTGAAACTCCTAGCCAACTTAATGATAATTACCCGATAAGAACATTGATTGAAAAGAATGAAGAGACCTCACATGAATAAAATGGATAGTTGACTGAGAAATATGAGTCCTTGAAGAAAAGGGTGGGAGGGTGGGAAAAAACAAAGGCAACTTGGGGCAGAAGGAATGGATATCATTGAAAAAACTTAGAATTGATCTCGCAAATGTTGAAATGATCGGATCCACTTGAAGAGAAGCACGCCGGTTGAAAAAGAATTAACATGATGGCCTCGATGATCAAGAAGAATTAGTATTCACATAGCAATATGAGAACACCGTTTAGGAAAGGTATGGAATCAACACTTGACATTGAAGCAACTCGAATACCACAAATAAAACAAAACAAAGGGTTTGGCTCGCAAAATAAGCCGGAACAAATACATATGATAGAGATTTACCCAATCCCATATCATGCATCTGTCGGAAAGATATTCTAGGAGCTACTTGAATTCCCACCTATAAACTCCCGAAACTTTCTGGTTATGCAATCTGGTGTTGGGGATACAGGGGAAGCAATATATCTCACCCAAACTAACAATCCCTACATCCAGCTGTATCCATCTATCAACACATAACCAAGAAAACTCCGGAAATCATGTACCTCAACCTTCGAAAAGCATCCGTTATACGAGCTATGGCAATACTCCCGAACTCCCGCCCCAGTACTGGGTGGCGTCGAGGTTATCTCACCAACAACTGCATAAAAGATATTTTCGATGTCGGCAAAACTCGGGTATTCCAGAACTTCAACGATAAAATTGTGACGACAACACCTCGGAGCTCAACTCCCCGGGACACTGTCACAACCCCTAAATGTCAGGAGGCACAAAGAACAATGTTCTCGTCACAAAACTATCGGAACGATCCCAAGATACCCGCGTGATCCTAAAAAAAATTGTGAACAATTGAGGAGAGGAAAGACGAAACATCTATGTCGAGAGTCCTCACCAGAGCGACGAAGGGGGCTGAGGAGTAAAAAGAATCCTACTCTCCGCTATATATAATCCTAAGACTCAAAATAGTTTTTTTAGACTCAACAATGGCCAACAATCAAGGGGGCTCCTATGGTCGGTCGAGGCTCTGTTACCAACTTATAACACCCATGATGCGGTTATATCTCCCACGTGTTGAGGCACGATTTAGAGGCATAACCGCATGGTGGTTTTGTCGCAAGAAGGGTCATCTTCACACAGTCCCATGTAATGAACAAGAATGGGATAAAGAGTTGGCTTACAATCGCCACTTCACACAATGAACATATAATTCATACATCTTTGAAAGTACACACATAGTCCGACTACGGACGAAGCCAAAAGAAAAGAAGATAACCCTAAATGCTAGATCCTCAATCGTCCCAACTGGGCTCCACTACTGATCAACACGAAATGAAACATAGCAACGACCAAGATCTTCGTTGAGCTCCCATCTGAGCTCGGTTGCATCACCTGCACTAGTATCAACGGCACCTGCAACTATTGTGATAGTATTTGGTGAGTCACGAGGACTCAGCAATCTCAAAACCCGTGAGATCAAGACTATTTAAGCTTATGGGTAAGAAGTGGTAATGAGGTGGAGTTGCAACAAGCACTAAGCAAATATGGTGGCTAACATACGCAAATAAGAGCGAGAAGAGAAGCAACGGAATGGTCGTGAAGCTAGCAATGATCAAGAAGTTATCCTGAACTCCTACTTACGTCAAACATAACTTAAAACCGTGTTCACTTCCCGGACTCCCCCGAAAAGAGACCATCACGGCTACACACGCGGTTGATGTGTTTTAATTCAAATCTGGTGTCAAGTTCTCTACAACCGGATATTAATAAATTCCCATCTGCCACATAAACGCGGGCACGGCTCTCGAAAGTTTATACCCTGAGGGGTGTCCCAACTTAGCCCATCATAAGCTCTCATGGTCAACGAAGGATATTCCTTCTCCCAGGAAGACCCGATCAGTCTCGAAATCCCGGTTTACAAGACATTTCGACAATGGTAAAACAAGACCAGCAAGACCGCCCGATGTGTCGACAATCCCGATAGGAGTCGCACGTATCTCGTTCTCAGGACACAACGGATAAGCGAAGCGTACAGGTACTGATGTAACCCAAGTTGCCAAGGGATGGTCCCGCACAGTGCTCTAGTTTGGACCAACACTCCGAGGAGCACTGGCCCGGGGGGGTATAATAAAGATGACCTTCGAGAGCGCAACTCCCAAGGGAAAAAGGCTAGGTGAGGCAAATGGTAAAACCAAGGTTGGGCCTTGCTGGAGGAGTTTTATTCAAAGCGAACTGTCAAGGGGGTCCCATAAATCACCCAACCGCGTAAGGAATGCAAAATCAAGGAACATAACACCGGTATGACGGAAACTAGGGCCGCAAGAGTGGAACAAAACACCAGGCATAAGGCGGAGTCTTCCACCCTTTACCAAGTATATAGATGCATTAGTTAAATAAGAGATATGTGATATCCCAACATAATCCTGTCCATCATGGAGCAATCTTCAACTTCACCTGCAACTAACAATGCTATAAGAGGGGCTGAGCAAAGCGGTAGCATAGCCAAACAACGGTTTGCTAGGAAGGGTGAAAAGGTTAGAGGCTGACATGGCAATTTGGGAGGCTTGAAGAGCAAGTGATAGGTAGCGTAGCATAGCGATAGAACGAAGCAACTAGCACAGCAATGATAGTAATGAGATCCAGGGTGACGGTCATCTTGCCTGAAATCCCGCTAGGAAGAAGAAAGAGTCCATGAAAAAGACGAACGGGAGTAGTCGAACAAATCCTCACAATCGCAACATTACCGGAACTAAGAAGCAACACCAGAAAGAAGCAAACAACATGGTAAACACACAAGCATAAACATGTCATGATGCACAAACAAGTATGATGCATGTCCGGTTTAATGAGGCATGGCATGGCAATATGCACAAACAACACTACAAGTTAAGTGGGGCTCAATATGCAACGAGTTGCATATTGACGAAACACCACATCAATTATTTAGTACTCTCTCGTTTAGGAACACGACAGAATTACATGTTAAACATGGCAAAAGGTGAAACATAATTAAACTACCTATCTAGGCAAGTTCAAGCGAGGCCGGAAACAACAAACAACAATTCCGGAAATCCCCATATGTTATTTAGCAATTTAACGCAAACAACAATTTTAAACATTTTAATTGTTGTTATCATGATGCGAATGACATATGCAAGTTTTATGCAATTTTATGAAAACGTTGACATGAGCATGTTATGAAGCATTTGTCACCATGGTGGAACAAAAGGGGTGCCACGACAACTACAACGGAAATGGTGCCATGGCAACATTCCGATGATCTGACAAGTCATTGAGATACTGGTGCAAAAGTGCAAGTGTGCGGATGTGCGGAACATGCAAAAGATGGTGGGGTGATCCCGGTTACTGGGTTCCCACGGGTCGACGACATGGCAAACAAGAAGGAACGTGCATGAAGCAAACGGGCACGGTGCAAACATACGGTTCATCTCAGACAACATGCATTCGTCCACGGGTCATCGTCTCGACGGTTATACCTTTGAAGCGTGCATTTCGGGGCGGTTCGAGTCGGTGCAAAGTGGAGGAAGTAGACGTTCTCGTGGCGGTCGTAGTGGAAGTAGTTGTACACAGATCTTGTCGGATCCACGGCGATGGTAGTCGTACACGGTTCGTAGATGTTCGGGTCGACAGTAGTGGTACACGTTTCGAAGAGGAACTTTTCTTATCCATGTAGTCGAATTTGGCGTATCCGTAGGGTACTTGTGAACTTGAGGGTCGACGGTAGTCGTTCACGTTGTCGTGGACTTGGCGAAATGCACCACGACGGTAGTTGTATGCTGGTCGGAGGGGAACTTGGCGTCGCTGGACTTGGCAATCCGGAGACGGTGATAGAGGTACTTGACGGGCCATCATGTAGTCATACTCGAGGTCCTCGTGCACCTGATGACTTCGGAAGAGGAACTTGGCAATCCACGTTGTTGCGGCCACGGTCTTGACATCAATAGTGCTAGGCAGCGGAGAGCACGCACAACAGGGCACGACAGAGGTTGTGCACGATAGCAACGGGTCGGCCAAAAGAGGCAGAGGCCATGGCGCCATGGATGGGCGATAGCGGCGGATCCGGGTCACGTGAGGGTGGATCCGGCGGGACCTGATCCAGCCGGAGTCGGGACAAAGGCGTGCTCCAGCGGCGGGACTTGGTGGCGGGGCCGGCGCAAGGAGACGGGGCAGCATCGGGCGCGTAGGTCTCGGGGACAAAGCACCGAGGACGAGGCAGGAAGGGAAGGAGAGGGCCCGCGGGGTCTGCTGGAACTGCAGGTCACGGCGAGGAGGCTGGGGATGCGGATGACCGCGTGGAGGCGCGGTAGCTCGGGGCTCTTCCTAGCGTTGGAGGCCGGACTTGGATGGCAGCAGGGTGTCACGGAGGAGCAGGAGAAGGGGAGGCGTCGCATGGAGGGGCGTTGGGGCGGCACTCGCCAGGGTGGCGATGGCGAGGAGGAGAAGAGGTGCTCGGGCCTTGCAGCGCGGGGAGCTCCTCTCCCTAGCGATGAGTGTTGTGTGTGGCGGCGCAAGGGAAGGAGGAGTCATCAATGGGAGTTGGGGATCGGGTGCTATAGGACCTTGAAGTATGTCTAGAGGGGGGTGATTAGACTACTTGACCAATTAAAAACTTAACCTTTTCCCAATTTTAGAGTTTGGCAGATTTTAGCAATCTTTGACAAGTCAAGCAATCATCACTCAAATCAAGCAAGCATGCAAAGAGTATATAGGCAGCGGAAATTAAAGCATGCAACTTGCAAGAAAGTAAAGGGAAGGGTTTGGAGGATTCAAATGCAGTTGGAGACACGGTTGTTTTTGGCGTGGTTCCGATAGGTGGTGCTATCGTACATCCACGTTGATGGAGACTTCAACCCATGAAGGGTAACGGTTGCACGAGTCCACGGAGGGCTCCACCCACGAAGGGTCCACGAAGAAGCAACCTTGTCTATCCCACCATGGCCGTCGCCCACAAAGGACTTGCCTCACTAGCGATAGATCTTCACGAAGTAGGCGATCTCCTTGCCCTTACAAACTCCTTGGTTCAACTCCACAATCTTGTCAGAGGCTCCCAAGTGACACCTAGCCAATCTAGGAGACACCACTCTCCAAGAAGTAACAAATGGTGCGTTGATGATGAACTCCTTGCTCTTGTGCTTCAAATGATAGTCTCCCCAACACTCAACTCTCTCTCATAGGATTTGGATCTGGTGGAAAGAAGATTTGAGTGGAAAGCAACTTGGGGAAGGCTAGAGATCAAGATTTATATGGTAGGAATGGAATATCTTGGCCTCAACACATGAGTAGGTGGTTCTCTCTCAGAACTGGTAAGTTGGAAGTGTAGGTTTGTTCTGATGGCTCTCTCCATGAATGAAGAGGAGGTGGAGGGGTATATATAGCCTCCACACAAAATCTAACCGTTACACACACTTTACCAATCTCTGTGGGACCGAATCAACAAACTCGGTCAGACCGATTTAGTAAACCTAGTGACCGTTAGGATTTTCGGTGGGACCAACATGCAACTCGGTAGGACCGATATGGTTAGGGTTAGGGCATAACGTAATCTCTGTGAGACCGATTACACAAACTCGGTGAGACCGATTTTGGTAATTAGCTAACCAGAGAGTTGGTCAGGTAAACTCGGTGGGACCAATTTGCTCTTTTCGGTGAGACCGAAATGTTACAAAAGGGAAACAGAGAGTTTACATTGCAATCTCGGTGGGACCGATCGCTCACTTCGGTTAGACCGAAACGTTATGAAGGGAAACAAAGAGATTACAATCCCATCTCGGTGAGACCGAGATCTCTATCGGTGAGACCGATTTGCCTAGGGTTTGTGGTAGTGGCTATGACATTTGAACTCGGTGGCGCCGGATTGAAAGAATTGGTGTGACCGATTTTGGCTTTAGGTTTAGGTCATATGAGGATGTGTGAAAGTAGTTGAGGGTATTTGGAGCATATTACTAAGCACTTTAAGCAAGAGGCTCAGTAAGCAACACCTCATCCCTCCTTGATAGTTTGGCTTTTCCTATAGACTCAATGCGATCTTGGATCACTGAAATATAAAATGTAGAGTCTTGAGCTTTTGAGATTGAGCCAATCCTTTGTCCTTGATATTTTGAGGGATCCACTTTCATCATCCATGCCATGCCATTCATTGAGCTTTCCTGAAATAATAGTCTTGGAATAGCATTAGCTCAATGAGCTATATGTTGTTATGAATTACCAAAACCACCTAGGGATAGTTGCACTTTCAATCTCCCCCTTTTTGGTAATTGATGACAACATATAGATCAAAGCTTCGACAAATGATAATAAAATTGAAAAACATCATCGCTTTGAGAAGTATGTGATAAGCAAGAGCTCCCCCTAAAGTTGTGCATATTTTAAGATTTGCTTTGGACTGCAAATGCACAAGGAAATAGGCTCATGGGTTACTCTTCCATGTCACATACATCTTGGTGGAGCGCTCAAAATAATACAGATTGAATACATGCACTCATCACCAAGCAAAGTGAATGAACATATAAGGATAGGTAATATAATATCATCAAACAGGCATAAGTGTAGCTTATGATCAAACACATGATCATCAATGTCTCACAGGTAATTGCAAAGGATCTCAAGCAATCAAAAGCAAACAAGTTTAACCAAGAAGACAAGAGAGAACAAAAAATAGCAAATCTCTCTCTCGAAGCCTATGATCTATGCATTTTTCTCCCCCTTTGGCAACAAGTTACCAAAAAGTTCATAGAGAATGCATAGTGCTAGATCGTCTCTCAGGCTTGGTCTTCAGGTGGTGGTGGTGTCCGGATAACTCCAAGAATGAAGGCTTCAGTCGATGTAGATGGAGCTGGAGGAGTTGGTGCTGGAGCTGGTTGCACTGGAGTTGTAGGAGCTGTAGCTGGTGTAGATGATGTGGCTCTTGTGTCTGTCATAGGCACTGTATCTGACCTCTGAGCTCTAGGCACTCTGGCAAATGCATCAGTGGTTGTCTTGCCCTTCCTCTCCTGCATGTCATCCTGAAGCTGTTCCACAACTAACTGAATCTCAGTTACTTTGACATCAAGATCATAGAATTTTTGTTCCATGATCCTTTCCAGGCTCTCCTGGTTTTGAGTTAGGGTGGCCAACCCCTTCTCAATCCTCAGTGTTGATGCTATCAAGTAACCAAGCTGCTCCTGCTTGTTCTTCAAGAAATACTCAGATGCCTCCTCTTGAGTTGGCATCTTGGCAGCCTTCTCTTTCCTTCCTTTCTCCTTCTTCGCTTGAGCTTGCACTGATGATGGTTCATCCTCATTCATGACAACTTGATTGTCCTCAAAGTCTGGATAGAGAGCAAAATGTTCTTTATCCAACTGATATTTTCCTGTGCCCATCTTTGAGTTAATCAACTCCTGAATCTGTGGGGCATATCCACAACTTCTCTTCTGGTCTGCTGCAGTCCTCTTGATAGTTTCAACCATAAGGCTCATGACCTTGAATTTCTGGGGCACATCAAATACATGTAGCAAGTTTATTGCATGCCCTCTAATCATGTTGTGATCACCTGATTTCGGCAAAAGTGTGTGCCTCAAGATCTGGTTGATCGTAGGCAGCCCTGACAGAAGAAAATGAACTGATCCAAACTTGAAAATCTCAAGTGCTTCATCAGGGATCTCCTTGTACATATGTGACATTGAGTTATGATCCATTTTCTTCTTGGCATAAATATCCAAGTCATCTTCACTCTCCTTTGGGGCATTGATCGGGCTTTTCAAGTACTTGAGTTGATCCTCTGGCTTTGGACATTGGCTGTCTTCCTGCTGGCCTTTTGATCTTCATGCCTGGCTTTAGTGCAGTTGAACTGAGCACCTTCTTGAGCACTACCTTCTTGGAAGTAGCCTCATCTTCAACAGCAACATAATCCTCATCCTCAGAGTCTGAGGTTCTCTTCCTTCTAGCTCTTGTGGCTGCTTTGGGCAAATTGCTAGGAGTGCTTCTGCTCCCCTCGTCTGAGCTGCTAGAGGGACTAGTGCCCTCACTCATGTGAATCTGCTCTGCTGACTTGTCCTGACTATCACTTTGGTCTGACATGCTGCAAATCACTGACTGCTGACCCTGTGAATAGTTATAGATGAGATAGAGTGGATGAGCATCACAAAATGCAGAGATTTTTGCAAAAGAATGATTCAAAAAACTTAGTTTTAGTTTCCACAGAAAGCATTTCAGATCTATCGATTTTCAAACTCGGTGATACCGAAGCAGTTTTGGAACCTAAACTAGTGAACTCGGTCAGACCGAGTCACAGTTCGGTGGCACCGAGACTGCTAGGGTTTCACAAAGTTCTAAAATCGGTCACACCGATTTGTAATTCTCGGTCAGACCGAGACTTACTCATGCAATGGCGTTAGCCAAATCGGTGGAACCGAGTTTTTCAACCCGGTGGGTCCGAGATGGTTTCGGCGGAAACCTAACCCTAAATTTTCGAGTCACATCTATTCTAAGGATCGCATTGACTGGATAGGAGTGTTTCAATCATGGCAAGATGCATTACGAACACAATGTGCTGAGAATTAGATGAGGATAGCACTGTGATCGAGTTCATACCCTAGTTCGGCGATGAACTCGCTACGGCGGCAACGGCGGAGAAGAAATCCGTTGACAGCGGTGGAGACCAGCGACAGGAGGCGGCTGGCGACGAAGTCGACGATCCGTCGACCTAGTAGGTAGAGTGAGCTATGCGCGGGCGAGGAGTTTTGGAGAAAGATTTCCAAAATTTGCCCGTGAGTATATATAGCCCGACACTGTCGGTGTGACCGAGTGGAACAACTCGGTGGCACCGAGATGCATAACTGTTAATAGTTATAGCAACTTGGTGTGACCAAAAAGTTTAAATCGGTTGCACCGAGATTGAAAACCTAGATCGACTTAGTGATCTCGGTAGGACCGAAATGGAGGAATCGGTCAGACCAAAAATCACAAAGAAGTTTTGGAAGTTTAAGTCTATGACGAATCGGGGACTCTAAGTGCTCCTCACACAGAGTGGTTCGAATCTGACTTGATCAAATTTTGTGATGTAGCATGAATGGAGTTTGAGACGAGAAAAGCATAGATAGCTAGAGAAGGTTCTTAGGCATCCACTTGGCCAAAGAAAAAGAAGCCAATCAATCAAAACAACAAGTGGATGTCCTTGAATGAGTAAAATATGCAACCAACATGCTCACACAATAAAATGATAAATGAAATATGTGGCAAAGCATGCACAACCAATTCTAGCATCTATCAAACAATTGGCGATGACTAGGTCATCTATATATGAGTATATTGACTTAGGAGTCAAATGAGAACATTTGATCATAGGTCATACTCATCGTTTAAGCTCAAGTGGGGTTACCACTTTTACATAATGCATTGATGTGTTCACATCATTAGAGTTGCTTTGACTCAATTCTTTAGAGTTAAGTTCCCCTAGATGTGAGATCCCCCCTTAGAGGGATGAACTAACCTTGGGTTTTATCGATGATGACTTCATGTAGGTGTTGAAGATGTGGATGCTCAATGTTGATGTAGATCTTTTGGAGCAATCCTTTGGAGTGAGTTGCACTTTCAATACCTACACGGGTTAGTCCCACAAGGAACAAACAAGAATATCCATAGACATAGAGTGATGCACACACAATATGATGTCCATGAAAACATTAGGTTACCTTGTCCCTTGCCTTACCAACATGAGGGTTTGTGACTCCTTGAACTAGTGCAAGATGTGGAAGTTGATTGCACTTGTCCTTGCCATAATGATATGAGTGAAGAATGTTGGCGGAGTCACCCTCAAGAACTCTCTAGTTCTTCTTCTTCGGGATCCACATCATCTTGATGGGAATCCTTGGTGTAGTAGTTATACTTGATGAAGTAGAACTTGACGTAGTCTTGGGAACCCACTTGACCAAGGCCTTAGGTGCTTCTTCAAATGCATCAATATCCTCTTGAAGCTTGTCCTTGCCTTTGTTCTTGTGGTCTTGTGGTGGAAGATCATCTTGTGCTTGTGTCCCCTTGAAGGAAGTAGGATCATACTTCTCTTGTTGAGGAACAAACTTTGTCTTGGGGTATTGATCTTCTTTCCACTCAACTCCATTGGCATTGAACTTTCGTTCAAAACCAACACCTTGCTTCTTCCGGTGCCTTCCTTGCTTGCGTACAATTTCCTCGAATTGCTTACTCCCGGTAAGGCTCTTGTATACACCTTTCTCTATAATTCCCTTCAATAAGCTATTTTATTGCTCAAGTGTAACTTGGCTAAGAGAATCATTAGTGGAATCAAGAGAACTACTAGAAGCAACAATATTGGATTTAGCATTCTTATTGTTACTACTAGAGGAAGAATCTTTCTTGTTCTTGTTACTAGACTTGACTTGAGGCATGTAAGTAGATAAGAGTAAACGCTTGGCAATATAAGAAGAACTTTTCTTGCGAAGATCATCATTGATTGCCTTTAAGAACTCATGCTCTTGCTCAAGATTGAGCTTTTCAAAGCGTAACTTCTCATGAGCCCTTAAAGTTCTCGATGATTTTCGAAGATAGCTTCATGAGCTAACTTAAGAGTGTTTAGTTCTTTAGTTAGAAGCTCAATCTTCTCCTTATCATTGTCATTCGTTTTATCTTGTTTAGCATGATTAATTGACGTTTCATCATAGTATTCATCACTAGAGTTGTTAATAACTAAATCATCATCACCTAGCAAGTCAACTTCATCACTATTGAAATCAACATACTCAGGATGAGTTACCTTAGGGCCTTTAGCCATGAAGAATCTTCCAATTCCTTCATTTGGTGAGTCAAATATGTCATAGGAGTTGGTTGACACAAGTGCTAGACCGGCAACACCTTCATCTTGAGTATTGTCAGGACCCCGACTCGATGCCACATAGATCTAGCATGTAACACTTCATATCACTTTGCGGCCTCACGCACGGTATTCCCACGGGTGTCGCCTTACCGTTACCCGGGACCGTTTGCGCCTTTTGGCACACGTATATGACAGTGCCGCTAGCATCCATATGATAAGGAGCCCGGGCTGACATGGCTAGTCATAAATCCAAAGTGGCACAAACTTACAGGGACAGGCATCCATGACCCAGCATCGAACGTGTCGGTCATCAGCGAGTGAATCCAGGCTGTAGCACTGGGCTAGCAGGACTCCGGTGAACCGGGCTGTAGCGGGCTAACAGGACTCCGGTATTCATCGCGTGACATTTCCCCGAAGGGACAGACACAGGAACGAAGAAGGACACATGCCGGCCAGCCTAAGTGTTCCGGAGCAGTAGCAAGCTACCATGGCTCGGTGGAAACACTAGGAGACATTTCCCCATAAGAGAGGCTACTAAAGATAAACAACTAGATGGTCAGATCCCACACATACCAAGCATTTCAATAACATACACACAATATGCTCGATATGTGCAATACAACATGGTATCACAAAATGACTCTACGACTCAAGTAGTTTATTCATTAGGCTCCGAGGAGCGAGATATTACAAACAGGGGTCTCATGACCCAACAATCAGAGCATACAAATCAAAGCACAAGCGGAAGCTATCATGTCTGAGTACAGACATCTATAAATGAAAAAGGCTGAGAAGCCTGACTATCTACCAGATCCTGCCGAGGGCACAAGATCGTAGCTGAGGTAACAAGCTAAACGTCGAAGTCCACGCGAAACTACTAGCGAGACCGAAGTCTCTCTGCAAAAACATAAATAGGCAAACGTGAGTACAAATGTACCCAGCAAGACTTACATCAGAACTATCTACATATGCATCATTATCAACAAAGGGGATGGTGGGGTTTAACTGCAGCAAGCTAGCTTTGACTCGGTGGCTATCCTAAACTACGACTGCAAGCGATTCTTTTGAGGTGGCGCACACGAGTCCACATATTCACCATATCAATACACCACTATGGATCCGCTCCCGTCTCCCTACGAGAACGCCATCCATAGCACTCACGCTTATCTTGCGTATTTTAGAGTATCCACTTTCACTTGTCTATGAACTGATATAAGCAACCCAGAAGTCCTTTTCCGCGGACACGGCTATTCGAATAGATTAGGTTAACCCTGCAGGGGTGTACTTCTTCACACACGCTTTCACCACTTACCGCCGTTTACACGACATGTACTCGGCAACCTTCAAGCGGAAGCCCAACGTGGGTGTCGGCCACGACCTACCTAATCACCTAAGTCTCTAGTCCAGGTTTATCGCCTATTCGGGTTCCATCCATGAGGAGATCCGGCCGGAGTTTCGCTCACAGCCCCAAACGATGTGAACAGGGTTCCGTGACACCAAACGGGTGCCCGGTTTACCCGGCCACGTGCCTACCGCATCACAGCCCACCCCTACGGTCAGCGCTGTCCACGGCCTCCAGCATACTACAAACACCAGAAACTACTTGCAACTCCTGGACAGAGGACAAGGGTGATCAAGAAGCCGAGAGGGTCCATTGGTTTCGGGCCCAATGCGTGGTAGTAGCTGAATCATGGATCACAAACACAGAACTCAGTTCCTGAGGACGGCTGCAATGAGACAACCCACCATGTACTCCTACATGGCCTCTCACCGCTACCTTTACCAAATCGTGTTCACACACTTAGCTCACACACAGTAGGACATGTTCACACACCTCTGATTCATCCCCGATGAATCAGACCTGACTCAACTCTAAGCAGTAGCAGGCATGACAAACAAACATGAATGAGTAGGCACAACAGGGCTCAAACAACTCCTACTCATGCTAGTGGGTTTCATCTATTTACTGTGGCAATGACAGGTCATGCAAAGGATAAAGGGGTTCAGCTACCGCAGCAAGTAACAGATGAATCGGTGTTGTCCTAATGCAGTAAAAGAGAGCAGGAGCGAGAGAGTGGGATTTTATCGGAATGAACAAGGGGGTTTTGCTTGCCTGGCACTTCTGAAGATAACGTTGAGTCTTCATCAGTGTCAACGATCACATCATCGGTATCACGTCTATCGAGAGGGGGACAAATACCGGCAACACAGAAGGGAACACAATCAATGCAATGCACAATATGATGCATGATCATGACATGGCAAAATGAATATGTGTTGGGCTAATGCAACTAAAACCAGATTAAATGAAGTTGGTTTGAATACAAGATTCAAATTTAAACTCCATATGTGATTATTCAAATGCCATGTAATTGATTTGTGCTAAACAGCAGCTATAAGTTGTTCTAACATGCATGAAAATGGTACAGATGGATTCCTTGAATTTTTCTGATAATTTTTCATATATAATTTATTTAATTTGGAGTTACGGTTAATTTTCTATGATTTTTAGAAGTTTTAGGTATTTTCTGGAATTTATAGAATTAAAATAATTTCAGAAAATGAATTATGGCGTCAGCATTGCGTCACTATGACGTCAGCAGGTCAACAGACGCTGCTGGTGGTCAAACCTGACCAGTGGGGTCCACTGGTCAGTGACTGAGGCTGGTTAGTGTCAATGGCAGGTGGGGCCGGGTCAACAGACACGTCAGCAGGTCAATACTGACGTGTGGGGTCGGTCAACGTCCATGTCAGCGTGGTCAAAGCTGACGGGTGGGGCCCATGTGGTTAGTTAAACTAAACAGAAAAAATACTAATCCTAATTAGGCGCAGGGGCCCACATGGCAGTGGCTCATAGGGTGATTAGCCCCTAATTAAGTGGCCACATCGGCGAATGACGCCGGCGACCACGGCGACGGCGAGACCTCGCCGGAGTTGCTCGGGACGGCGCTACGGCCCGCGGCTGGTCGCGCTGAGGGCACCAAGAGGAAGCCCGTGCTCCCGCGCATCTAGGGGGACCCACGAGAGGGCGTGGGGTGGCCGGAGTTGAGCGCGGCATCGACCCCGGCGGCGGCCGGAGCTCGGGGGTTCGCGGGACCGGCGCTGCGGTGTGCAAACAAGATAGTGGTCGCGCTAGTTTTACTCTACGGGACGCAACGAGTGCAACGGACGCAGGCGTGGGACCATTTGGTCACCGGGGCTTCACCGGCGACGAGCCCGTGCGGCGGAGCGTCTCGGCTCCGGTGGAGGGAGCGGCTAGGGGGTGAATTAAGCAAAGAGGCATGGGGGAAACGATGCAGCGGCTCACTGCGGTTCTTCTGGTGCTGCTGGCGAGGCAGGGGAGGCACGGGGTCCGGCGAATCGACGGAGGGGAGCTTCGGTGGCCGGCGACGGAACGGCGATGGTGGCGGCGTTGCAGGGCTTCCGGAGGGCCGTGGGTCGGTGGGGAGGAAGGAGGGGGTCGAGGCGGAGCTCCCTGGGGCGTCGGTGAGGCGTGGGGAGCACGGTGGCTGCGGCAATCGGCGTCGGTGGCGATGGGCTCCGCTCGGGCGCGTGCAGGGAGGGAAGCAGAGGAGGGAACGGGGTCCAGGGGAAGAGAGGGGAGGTGCAGGGGGCGAGGGGAAGTGCGTGGCGTCACCAGAGGGCTCGGGGAGGAAGCAGGAGGTGGCCAGAGCAGGGTGGAGGTGGCGCGCACGGCGGCGTCGCGGTGTCCGCGTCCTTCTGGCGAGGAGGAAGACGACAGGGGAGTAGCGGTGGCGGGCTGGGCCGTGCTGCTGGGCCAGGTGGGCTACCAGGTGAGCGCCAGGTAAGGTTTCTCTCCTCTCTTTTATTTCTATTCTGTTTTATATTTTTCTATTTCTGCAATTTGTTTTAGGATTTGTTTTAAAATATCAAATCATTTTATAAAATCCTGGAAAAAATTATGGGTACTTTCTGAATTATTTCAGTGACCCTTATCAATTTCCAACATTTATTTGAGCATTTAAATTATTTATAGTATTTAAATGCCCAAAGTCAAATACAATATGATTTAATTCAAAAATCCAAAAATGACCTAGGAATATAATCATCATTTTTGGCAGAGGTTTCCACCTTAACCAGAAATCATGAACTTTTCTCAGGAACCTTTTGGGTTTATTGAAAAGATTTTAATTCACCCTAGTTGAGTTGATTTAATGCTAGGGTTTGAACATCCCCATTTCAATTTTAGGCAAAATTTAAACATGATGCAAACATGAAGCTAGCCTAGAGCACTACCAGCAGCTAGGGATGTGACAACTCACCCCCACTAAACAAGAATCTCGTCTCGAGATTCAAGCGTAGGGCAGGGTGAAAGGGGAACGCAAACTAGCACAATCTTCACGATCCAGGTTGCACTTCAAATGAACGTTGATTTGAACACCATTATTGTCTTGTCGTCTTGCTCTGAGAAATCCTGTCAACATGACATGGAGGGAAGAAGGAGACTCTAGAAGGGTCGATCTTCTCGAAGATCGAACAACGCAGGATTAACTCACGGAATGAGACATAGCAACATCTCTCGAGCTGAGAGATGAAGCACACCTCTAGAGAAATGGAGTGGAACAGATGACGAAGGTTCACTAGGTAGACAACGATTCCACACCTAAGAAGGTGGTGAACGGTTGTCAACGTAGCGAGGAGTTGAGTTGCCATGATACCACGACGAAACATCCTGGAGGGGGGTGATTCGTAGATTATTATCTTAAGTGGCAAAAAGAATTACCTTTGATATAGAGATTGTTGAGACTCTCTATATCAGCCTAAGGCAAATCACAGCAATCGGTTGGCGGGGGTCGGTAGAATGGCATACTCGGACTTGGATGATGTGGATTACCTTGTTGAAGACAACGTAATGGATGAATTTGCTTACCACCGGAAATGGAAGAGACCCATGGTAGAATGGCACATTGGCGGTGCAAGCTAGGAACAAAATGCAAATGCTGGGAATGATTCTGGTAACTGGGGAAGAACCCAACAATAGAGAGTGAATTCACTGTTGGAGTGGTTATAGCATAACCGAGGAAATCTGGGGCAATCCCAGCTAGTGCCGATGATAAGACGTAGCGCTTGTGCGTGCTCTCAAGAACTTGAGCATTTCCACAATCATCAAGATTCCACCAATATCCGTGTCAAGGATTCTGACAACACAACTTGCTACCATAATAAATGGTGATGGAGGATGCAGATGCAAAGGAAGATAACACCTTCTCAGATTTCACCCTAGCGAGGCCAAGGAAACAAAATCTGGATGATCGACCGAGAAACATTTAGCACTCCGCTTCTAATGTTCTCCTTGATGTGCTAGTGTAACCCATTCATAAAAATGGTCTGGTATCTAGGACATCAAGTAAAAGGTCGGACTTCGGGATCTCAAAATCCATAGGGGCAACTAGGGAGTAAATCCTACGAAATCCCTATGGGGAGGGTGGCCAACTTCCTCAAACAAGATACTATAATAATAGGTCTACCGGATGGGTGTGTTGGCCACGACATCCACCTTACCGGTTATCGAGAGACCAATATTATAGTTCTTAGGGAAATGTTCCAACCATCATATCTGCCTGAGATTCAGCTCTGGTTGGTGTTAAGATATTCCAGGCTCATCGAGTCTTAGGAAGAAAAATGAAAGTTTGCAACACAAATCGACGAGATGACGTTGCGGGATTCTCGGGAGATGAACTACGATAGCAAGCTCCAAAACATGAGCTGGTTCTGCTACAAACATGTGAACACGTTGTCCCAGACAAGCATGACCACGTGGTAGTCTTATAATAAAACACTACCGAGTTCAGGAGGGGGAACCATCAACGAGGGTATCGAAGTTCTTTCATAAGTCCGGATTAGCTCTTATGAAGGAACTCCTTCTCCTTGAACAAATCAATCAGTGGCTTGGTGTGCTAGGGATACATATAGATTGAAGGTTGCAAGTCTTCAAACCACAGCATTCTTCGCACGTGTGCATGACTGATTTGGAATGATTCCAAAGAAAGCAACATTGACTTTCTCGAATCCACGGCGGCAACTTGCATCAGATGCACATGAATTAAAGGAAGTCACTACCTTCATCCAAACATATGTTTCATGAGCTAGCATGAACAAATGCTTTCAAAAGTTTCCAACACTAGCTTAATGTTCAGCAAAATTATGGAGAAGACAAGGATGTTGTCAATGGGCTCAACAACAATTCATCTAGGTTTCCTTTTAGAAGGAATTCCATAGTTAAATGAACACGGTGATAGCATTGGTCAGACCCAAAGGATATAATGGTGTATGCTCGAGGGATCAACCACGAGTAAGGCAACATTACGAACATCGTTGGTTCCGACTTGATTTGATGATATCCCACACTCAAATCAAAGGATTGATAAGACAATAGGTCCAGCAACTGATCACAAGGACCAATCGATGAAGATATCATCTTTCTTCAACACACACTACACAAGAATATCCCTTTGGAACGAATTAAGTCAGGCAAGCTTTATCTTCCAACTCTCCAAGTTGTTGTCTAGCTTAACCAACTAGCTCAGGGATATCTAACACCGATTCTTGGAGAGAAGGTGGTTCACAAGAAACCAACTTGATCACAAACTCAACATAGCGGTCAGGTGACAACCCGGTAACACCTCCAGGAAGATATTTGAAAAGTCACGAACCACCGGTATGTTACTAAGCTCGAGAACAATCTTGCTTTTGAGGGCAAGACGATATGATCAAATGAGTGAGGACTTGACAAGATCCTAACTCATCAATCGAAGGGTGCACCGAAATAAGGACTAGGTAGCATGATCAGTCTTAGAAGGATGATTCGAAAACCAACATACTAAGAATGAAATTATTATCCTTTAACTACCAAGCAACAGAGTTGCTAGCAGTATTGATTTCACACATCACAATTCAGTTGTCGGTATTCCGGTTGCATCAACACGAGGGCCGAGGAATGAACAGTGATGGCAAGAAGTGTCACTGTACCAAGAGTTCATGGGATGGTGTGCAATTCCTATAACAATCTCGATATAAAATATGTAATACTCCAAGGTAGAGCAGAACCAAAAGCTGGATTGGCATTTGATCCGCGGAATACAACTACTTTGACCCAATCCTAGATATGGAAGAGGTACTGGAGTTTGTTTCTCCTAGTCATTCCGGAATAGAATGGCTTGACAGACCACAAGAGTCATAGGCATCGATGAACGAACGCACGCATACTCTTGACTATCAATTGATAGACGAAGGTCAGTAGACAACTAAAGAGGGACAACTCAAAGGAACATATAACTTTCTGAGTTGTGGATACATAGATTAGTATGTCGAACCAAGTTCAACATATTTCTTCCGGATAACCCATGCAGAAAGGTAGAACTGGCAGAGTCACGATTTATGAATGGAGAACTCCTCAAGAGTACTCTAATTGTGATTTTTTTTGATCCAATAAACATCTGCCATAAGTAGTTCATGGTATTTGGAAGAAGAAGATACCACGGACTTCAAGGACTATCGCAAAGTTTACTAATATCCTAAAGGCACTAGCAATTACTATCAACATGAAGTAGGCAGAGTGAATCTCGGGTTCAGAACCCAGGAGTAGAATACCTACTACTAAGTAGCATCACGGGATGCTTCCGAGAATAAAGGCCAGAATCTTCACACTAGGACACAAATCATGGCTAGACCACTAGATGATCCCCTAAGCACTTAGGGTCATAATAATAATTCCAACATATATGTCGAGGCAATAATTACCTCAACACACCGATTAGTGTGGTTAATCTGGCCCATGGGAACATCGGAAACAGAAGGAAGGGATTTGCAATTGCATCGGACTATTTAGAAACCTGGGATGACTCGGACAGCATAACGGCTATAATTGCTCAAAAAGATTTGAGACAATCACAAAAATGGTGGCATAACCACTCAGAAGCACAATATCAAGGTTCCGAGATCAACAATTAACATACGGAAGTAGTAGGAACTGAACTGAGACTTAAATCCAACAATCTTATAAGTCTACTGATTAGTAACACGTGATCCTAATAGAAAGAAGAGATAGCCTAGTTCTTAATCCCCGCAGGAAAGATAAGATGACTCAGATCAGAAGGGCATGAGGTATAAGGAGTAAAAAGAGCCTTACGTTCCATCCCACAATCAATTCCCTTATATAACTAAAGAATTTCTAGACTCAACTTCGACCAGTTTGGCTTGGTAATCCTACAGGCAGTCAAGCTCTGATACCAACGCTGTCAGGACCCCGACTCGATGCCACATAGATCTAGCATGTAACACTTCATATCACTTTGCGGCCTCACGCACGGTATTCCCACGGGTGTCGCCTTACCGTTACCCGGGACCGTTTGCGCCTTTTGGCACACGTATATGACAGTGCCGCTAGCATCCATATGATAAGGAGCCCGGGCTGACATGGCTAGTCGTAAATCCAAAGTGGCACAAACTTACAGGGACAGGCATCCATGACCCAGCATCGAACGTGTCGGTCATCAGCGAGTGAATCCAGGCTGTAGCACTGGGCTAGCAGGACTCCGGTGAACCGGGCTGTAGCGGGCTAACAGGACTCCGGTATTCATCGCGTGACATTTCCCCGAAGGGACAGACACAGGAACGAAGAAGGACACATGCCGGCCAGCCTAAGTGTTCCGGAGCAGTAGCAAGCTACCATGGCTCGGTGGAAACACTAGGAGACATTTCCCCGTAAGAGAGGCTACTAAAGATAAACAACTAGATGGTCAGATCCCACACATACCAAGCATTTCAATAACATACACACAATATGCTCGATATGTGCAATACAACATGGCATCACAAAATGACTCTACGACTCAAGTAGTTTATTCATTAGGCTCCGAGGAGCGAGATATTACAAACAGGGGTCTCATGACCCAACAATCAGAGCATACAAATCAAAGCACAAGCGGAAGCTATCATGTCTGAGTACAGACATCTATAAATGAAAAAGGCTGAGAAGCCTGACTATCTACCAGATCCTGCCGAGGGCACAAGATCGTAGCTGAGGTAACAAGCTAAACGTCGAAGTCCACGCGAAACTACTAGCGAGACCGAAGTCTCTCTGCAAAAACATAAATAGGCAAACGTGAGTACAAATGTACCCAGCAAGACTTACATCAGAACTATCTACATATGCATCATTATCAACAAAGGGGATGGTGGGGTTTAACTGCAGCAAGCTAGCTTTGACTCGGTGGCTATCCTAAACTACGACTGCAAGCGATTCTTTTGAGGTGGCGCACACGAGTCCACATATTCACCATATCAATACACCACTATGGATCCGCTCCCGTCTCCCTACGAGAACGCCATCCATAGCACTCACGCTTATCTTGCGTATTTTAGAGTATCCACTTTCACTTGTCTATGAACTGATATGAGCAACCCAGAAGTCCTTTTCCGCGGACACGGCTATTCGAATAGATTAGGTTAACCCTGCAGGGGTGTACTTCTTCACACACGCTCTCACCACTTACCGCCGTTTACACGACATGTACTCGGCAACCTTCAAGCGGAAGCCCAACGTGGGTGTCGGCCACGACCTACCTAATCACCTAAGTCTCTAGTCCAGGTTTATCGCCTATTCGGGTTCCATCCATGAGGAGATCCGGCCGGAGTTTCGCTCACAGCCCCAAACGATGTGAACAGGGTTCCGTGACACCAAACGGGTGCCCGGTTTACCCGGCCACGTGCCTACCGCATCACAGCCCACCCCTACGGTCAGCGCTGTCCACGGCCTCCAGCATACTACAAACACCAGAAACTACTTGCAACTCCTGGACAGAGGACAAGGGTGATCAAGAAGCCGAGAGGGTCCATTGGTTTCGGGCCCAATGCATGGTAGTAGCTGAATCATGGATCACAAACACAGAACTCAGTTCCTGAGGACGGCTGCAATGAGACAACCCACCATGTACTCCTACATGGCCTCTCACCGCTACCTTTACCAAATCGTGTTCACACACTTAGCTCACACACAGTAGGACATGTTCACACACCTCTGATTCATCCCCGATGAATCAGACCTGACTCAACTCTAAGCAGTAGCAGGCATGACAAACAAACATGAATGAGTAGGCACAACAGGGCTCAAACAACTCCTACTCATGCTAGTGGGTTTCATCTATTTACTGTGGCAATGACAGGTCATGCAAAGGACAAAGGGGTTCAGCTACCGCAGCAAGTAACAGATGAATCGGTGTTGTCCTAATGCAGTAAAAGAGAGAAGGAGCGAGAGAGTGGGATTTTATCGGAATGAACAAGGGGGTTTTGCTTGCCTGGCACTTCTGAAGATAACATTGAGTCTTCATCAGTGTCAACGATCACATCATCGGTATCACGTCTATCGAGAGGGGGACAAATACCGGCAACACAGCAGGGAACACAATCAATGCAATGCACAATATGATGCATGATCATGACATGGCAAAATGAATATGTGTTGGGCTAATGCAACTAAAACCAGATTAAATGAAGTTGGTTTGAATACAAGATTCAAATTTAAACTCCATATGTGATTATTCAAATGCCATGTAATTGATTTGTGCTAAACAGCAGCTATAAGTTGTTCTAACATGCATGAAAATGGTACAAATGGATTCCTTGAATTTTTCTGATAATTTTTCATATATAATTTATTTAATTTGGAGTTACGGTTAATTTTCTATGATTTTTAGAAGTTTTAGGTATTTTCTGGAATTTCCTGAATATTTAGAATTAAAATAATTCCAGAAAATGAATTATGGCGTCAGCATTGCGTCACTATGACGTCAGCAGGTCAACAGACGCTGCTGGTGGTCAAACCTGACCAGTGGGGTCCACTGGTCAGTGACTGAGGCTGGTTAGTGTCAATGGCAGGTGGGGCCGGGTCAACAGACACGTCAGCAGGTCAATACTGACGTGTGGGGTCGGTCAACGTCCATGTCAGCGTGGCCAAAGCTGACGGGTGGGGCCCATGTGGTTAGTTAAACTAAACAGAAAAAATACTAATCCTAATTAGGCGCAGGGGCCCACATGGCAGTGGCTCATAGGGTGATTAGCCCCTAATTAAGTGGCCACATCGGCGAATGACGCCGGCGACCACGGCGACGGCGAGACCTCGCCGGAGTTGCTCGGGACGGCGCTACGGCCCGCGGCTGGTCGCGCTGAGGGCACCAAGAGGAAGCCCGTGCTCCCGCGCATCTAGGGGGACCCACGAGAGGGCGTGGGGTGGCCGGAGTTGAGCGCGGCATCGACCCCGGCGGCGGCCGGAGCTCGGGGGTTCGCGGGACCGGCGCTGCGGTGTGCAAACAAGATAGTGGTCGCGCTAGTTTTACTCTACGGGACGCAACGAGTGCAACGGACGCAGGCGTGGGACCATTTGGTCACCGGGGCTTCACCGGCGACGAGCCCGTGCGGCGGAGCGTCTCGGCTCCGGTGGAGGGAGCGGCTAGGGGGTGAATTAAGCAAAGAGGCATGGGGGAAACGATGCAGCGGCTCGCCGCGGTTCTTCTGGTGCTGCTGGCGAGGCAGGGGAGGCACGGGGTCCGGCGAATCGACGGAGGGGAGCTTCGGTGGCCGGCGACGGAACGGCGATGGTGGCGGCGTTGCAGGGCTTCCGGAGGGCCGTGGGTCGGTGGGGAGGAAGGAGGGGGTCGAGGCGGAGCTCCCTGGGGCGTCGGTGAGGCGTGGGGAGCACGGTGGCTGCGGCAATCGGCGTCGGTGGCGATGGGCTCCGCTCGGGCGCGTGCAGGGAGGGAAGCAGAGGAGGGAACGGGGTCCGGGGGAAGAGAGGGGAGGTGCAGGGGGCGAGGGGAAGTGCGTGGCGTCACCAGAGGGCTCGGGGAGGAAGCAGGAGGTGGCCAGAGCCGGGTGGAGGTGGCGCGCACGGCGGCGTCGCGGTGTCCGCGTCCTTCTGGCGAGGAGGAAGACGACAGGGGAGTAGCGGTGGCGGGCTGGGCCGTGCTGCTGGGCCAGGTGGGCTACCAGGTGAGCGCCAGGTAAGGTTTCTCTCCTCTCTTTTATTTCTATTCTGTTTTATATTTTTCTATTTCTGCAATTTGTTTTAGGATTTGTTTTAAAATATCAAATCATTTTATAAAATCCTGGAAAAAATTATGGGTACTTTCTGAATTATTTCAGTGACCCTTATCAATTTCCAACATTTATTTGAGCATTTAAATTATTTATAGTATTTAAATGCCCAAAGTCAAATACAATATGATTTAATTCAAAAATCCAAAAATGACCTAGGAATATAATCATCATTTTTGGCAGAGGTTTCCACCTTAACCAGAAATCATGAACTTTTCTTAGGAACCTTTTGGGTTTATTGAAAAGATTTTAATTCACCCTAGTTGAGTTGATTTAATGCTTGGGTTTGAACATCCCCATTTCAATTTTAGGCAAAATTTAAACATGATGCAAACATGAAGCTAGCCTAGAGCACTACCAGCAGCTAGGGATGTAACAAGTATGTTCAGAGTCGGAGTGATAGCTTCTCTCGGAGTGATGTTCAGAGTCGGAACCGGATACCCATTCACCAACATGAGCTTGATGTCTTTGTTTTGTGTAGCTCCTTGATGACTTGTCCTTCCTTTCCGAATTCTTGCTTCTCCGTGAGGGTCTTCGTTCATAACGATCATCTCTACTCCTTCTCTCTCTTGGCGGTAATTCTTCTCTTCTACTTCTTCTTTTTGGAGAATCTTCTCTTCTTTTGTAGGGTGTCGTACACTCATTGGAATAGTGTCCGGGTCTCCCACAATTGTAGCAATTGTGCTCTCGATTGGAAGATCTCTTGTCATTGTAGGACCTTGACTTAGAGCTTCTTTCTTTGCTTCTACTCTTGTAGAATTTGTTGAAATTCTTCACCATTAAGCTCAATTCTTCATTGAAGGTTTGTTTCTCACTTGATGATGTGGGGGCTTCACATGAGGCTTTGTAAGCACCACTTGACTTGTTGTGAAGTTCCTCCTTATCCTTGAGTGACATCTCATGAGCAACAATTCTACCAATGACCTCTGTTGGCTTGAGATTCTTGTAATTGGGCATCATTTGAATCAATATGCACACGGTATCATATTTTCCATCCAATGCTCTTAGGATCTTCTTGATGATGAATCTATCGGTCATCTCTTCACTCCCTAAGCCGGCAATCTCATTTGTGATAAGAGCAAGCCTAGAGTACATTTCAGCGACACCTTCACCATCCTTCATTTTGAACTTGTCAAGCTGACTTTGGAGCACATCCAACTTGGATTCCTTGACGGAGTCGGTACCTTCATGCATATCAATCAAAGTGTCCCAAATTTCCTTTGCATTCTCAAGACGGCTGATTTTGTTGAATTCTTCGGGGCACAATCCATTGAAGAGGATATCACAAGCTTGAGCGTTGTATTGCAGCATCTTCAATTCATCCGCACTCGCTTCACGGTTTGGTTCTCTCCAATCAAAGAATTCACCTTACAAGCCAATACAAACAATAGCCCAAACGACGGGGTTATGTCCAAGAATATGCATTTTCATCTTATGCTTCCAACTAGCAAAATTAGTTCCATTAAAGTAAGGACCTCTACGGTGATAATTTCCCTCGCTAGACGCCATACTCTCCTAGGTTGTGAAACCAAGGCTATGACCACAAAAAGCTATGGAATCAAAGCAAATGGAGACCAAGGCTCTGATACCACTTGTAGGACCTTGAAGTATGTCTAGAGGGGGGGTGATTAGACTACTTGACCAATTAAAAACTTAACCTTTTCTCAATTTTAGAGTTTGGCAGATTTTAGCAATCTTTGGACAAGTCAAGCAATCATCACTCAAATCAAGCAAGCATGCAAAGAGTATATAGGCAGCGGAAATTAAAGCATGCAACTTGCAAGAAAGTAAAGGGAAGGGTTTGGAGAATTCAAACGCAGTTGGAGACACAGATGTTTTTGGCGTGGTTCCGATAGGTGGTGCTATCGTACATCCATGTTGATGGAGACTTCAACCCATGAAGGGTAACGGTTGCACGAGTCCACGGAGGGCTCCACCCACAAAGGGTCCACGAAGAAGCAACCTTGTCTATCCCACCATGGTCGTCGCCCACGAAGTACTTGCCTCACTAGCGGTAGATCTTCACGAAGTAGGCGATCTCCTTGCCCTTACAAATTCCTTGGTTCAACTCCACAATCTTGCCGGAGGCTCCCAAGTGACACCTAGCCAATCTAGGAGACACCACTCTCCAAGAAGTAACAAATGGTGCGTTGATGATGAACTCCTTGCTCTTGTGCTTCAAATGATAGTCTCCCCAACACTCAACTCTCTCTCATAGGATTGGATCTGGTGGAAAGAAGATTTGAGTGGAAAGCAACTTGGGGAAGGCTAGAGATCAAGATTCATATGGTAGGAATGGAATATCTTGGCCTCAACACATGAGTAGGTGGTTCTTTCTCAGAACTGGTAAGTTGGAAGTGTAGGTTTGTTCTGATGGCTCTCTCCACGAATGAAGAGGAGGTGGAGGGGTATATATAGCCTCCACACAAAATCTAACCATTACACACAATTTACCAATCTCGGTGGGATCGAATCAACAAACTCGGTCAGACCGATTTAGTAAACCTAGTGACCGTTAGGATTTTCGGTGGGACCAACATGCAACTCGGTAGGACCGATATGGTTAGGGTTAGGGCATAACATAATCTCGGTGAGACCGATTACACAACCTTTGTGAGACCGATTTTGGTAATTAGCTAACCAGAGAGTTGGTCAGGTAAACTCGGTGGGACCGATTTGCTCTTTTCGGTGAGACCGAAATGTTACAAAAGGGAAATAGAGAGTTTACATTGCAATCTCGGTGGGACCGATCGCTCACTTCGGTTAGACCGAAATGTTACGAAGGGAAACAGAGAGATTACAATCCCATCTCGGTGAGACCGAGATTCCTATCCGTGAGACCGATTTGCCTAGGGTTTGTGGCAATGGCTATGACATTTGAACTCGGTGGCGCCGGATAGAAAGAACCGGTGTGACCGATTTTGGCTTTAGTTTTAGGTCATATGAGGATGTGAGAAAGTAGTTGAGGGTATTTGGAGCATATCACTAAGCACTTGAAGAAAGAGGCTCATTAAGCAACACCTCATCCCTCCTTGATAGTATTGGCTTTTCCTATAGACTCAATGTGATCTTGGATCACTGAAATATAAAATGTAGAGTCTTGAGCTTTTGAGCTTGAGCCAATCCTTTGTCCTTGATATTTTGAGAGATCCACTTTCATCATCCATGACATGCCATTCATTGAGCTTTCCTGAAATAATAGTCTTGGAATAGCATTAGCTCAATGAGCTATATGTTGTTATGAATTACCAAAACCACCTAGGGATAGTTGCACTTTCAGGTGCTGGGTGCGGCTAGGGTTAGGAGGGGTTTAAGTGGGCTGTGGGAATGGATCGGTCTGGTTGGTTAGGCCCAAGAGGCCTGGCTGGGCTCTCTCTCTCTCCCTCATATTCTTTAGCAGAAAAGAATTAGAGAGAAGAAAAAGAATTAGAGAGAAGAAAAGAAGAGAGGGTTAGGGAAAGAATTTGCGGATGCGGACAATTTTCCCGGACTCATAAAAATGAGCTTGATCCAAGAAAAATAGAAAGTGAGCATGGGCGTGAAGTTGAATTCAAACTCATTTGAATTTAATTCAAATGAGTGTAGGAAGGAAGTGGGTATTTGGTAGACCCAAAATGTTGAGAATTTTGGAAGAGCCTTGATAAATGAGATAAGAATTGTTGGCAAAGTTTGAGGCAAGGAATTGAGGTAGAAAATGCATGGAACTTAAACTGTAAGTGTGTTATGGTTCATTCCTAAAGAATGGAATATTTATCATAGCTCCCTAACAATATTGGGAGGGTAATTGTTATAAAGGGAAATCACCATGTGCGTTTCCCTCAATTTAAATGGATCGAAGATCCATACAATTTATTTAGATGAATTTTTAAAATTAATGATATGATGGCATGATGACATGACGCAATGCAAGAGATGGCATGATGAATGCACAAACAAAACAAATCACGCGACAAAATTCGGAATAGCTGGAAGTCTTCTAGAGCGTCAGTCTCGGGGCGTTACACGATGCTCTTGAGCAGCTGATAAAGAGCAAGCAAGAGGCGGAGATCTTCAATGATCTGCCCCTCTTTGACGTCAACATTCTGAATACTTTCATTGATGAATGGTTTGACAATCAAGGTCTCAGTTTTGATAATCTTCAGCTCCCAATTGGCATCAGCGTCGCCTTTCAAGGTGCCATTGCTCCTGAGCTGGCTCTGGCTCAGAAGATTATTGAACTGAAAAACAAGATTGACTATGAGAAGGAACAGTTCAAGAAGCACGTGGCCAAGCTCAGTGTGGCTGATGTCTAGAAATTCAAATTGATGCTGAATGACCTCAAGGAGGCATTTCGCAAGAAACATGAAGAAGCCAAAGGTTCAAGAGAGCACATGAAGAATCTTGCTGCCAAGTGTGTTCAAGCTTAAAATGAAGCTGAGAAGCGCAAGGCACTTGGGCGTCCAGGCATTGACCCCAAGATGGCTGCCAAGAAGAAGAAGTCTATTGTGGCCCCATCTGAAGCATCAAGGCGAGAAGAACCTCGCATTGTCTTCCTTGCCAGCATGACAGGCTCGAAGCCTAAGGTCCCCACAGTGGCTTCAGAACAAAAGAAAACCAGGGTAGCTGAAGCCGAAGCCAGAAAGTGCAAGTTCAAGAACACCACTGATGACACTCATGTTCCCAAGAAGAGGACACCAAGAAGAAAGATCGGGCTGCTCCCACAGAGCCCCTCGCTGTCGAGCCCATTGCTTTTGCTCCTCCTGCATCTGAAAATCAAGAGCGTCAGTTGATAGTTCATGAGCCTGCTTTCATAGAGGCTCCAGAAGCTCAAGAAGTTCCAGTCGTTGACCCCATCACGACTGAAGACATTGGTCCCCGAGACAATGTAGTTGATGATGAAGTCCTTCCTCAGATCGAGCGCCAAATGGTGTCATCGCCTGTTCTCACGAACAACGAACTCATCAGTATTGGTCGTCCTTTGACGCCAATTTCTCAGGATGCCTCATGGGTTGATCGGCCCCAACCAGCAACTCCAAGTCAAGATTCACCAAGTACACCCCGTCCTCCACCAGCGCAAGTCACCAGCCCAATGGTGAATGACGACAATTACATGGAGACCACACCATCGCCAAAGGCCTCGCCCGTGTTTCAACGGCTTTGCAAAGGCCTAAGGCCATCAGTCTCCATGACAACCATCATAGAAGAAGATTCAAACCAATCCAGCTCAGTGGCACGTCAAGTGTTCCCTAAAGATAATCCTTCTGTGACGATTCCCGTGTCAGAAGCTAATGCTTCTGAAGAGATTCCGGCTGCAGCAGCCGATGAAAGACAAGAAGAAGAACGTGTTGCTACACCCCCTACCAACCAAGAAGAAGTTGTTCTCGAGGAGAACGTGTCTGTGCCCGACCCTCCAGCTACTCAAGTGGAGGTGGAAAATCCTGAGGCGGCCACCAACAACACTACTGACGCCAATGACATTGTCATGGATGAAGATAATGTGGCACCTACAGTTAACACTGTGCATGAAGCCAATGATGCGCCTGCCACTAATGTGCAGCCTGACGCCATTGCAACTGCCTCTGCTCCTGTCCTGCCTCCAAGGCCTCATACCATTGAGCAAGCATTCTATCAAGGCGAGCTGGTCACAGTGAGATGGCCAATTCTGGTTCCTCCGCCTGCTCCCGGACCTCGGTTTGATTATCATGTGGAGCACAGGCCTCAGGTTCAGAAGCCAAAGCCCAGACTGCCACGGTTTCCAGGTACTGCATCTGCACCAGGCTCATTCAATGTCAGCGGCTTCATTACACACAACACCTTCTTTGATAGTGCCAAGAACCCATATTCCAAGCGAAGAATATCATCGGATCGGTTCTGGAGTTATCAGCAATGCAGCTATTACTCTTGTGTTCTATACAACCAAGGGAGCATATTTCCTCATATGTGTCTAGATTTCGAAGCCATTGCTGGCCTGCCCTTCTTAGAAGAAGCACTTGACTGTTTCAGAGACGCATGCCTTCTCCAGTTTGTCACTGATAAGGAGAATTGGAATGAAGAGCTTCTGCTACAATTCTATGCAACTCTCCACATTCACGGCTACAACAGGGGTCCGAAGACATGGGTCCTTGACTGGATGACAGGCAATGTACATCATGAAGCCAAAGCTTTTGATCTCATTGAGCTTACCGGCCTATCCACTCCAGGTGAATTCTATGAACCTGGTTGTCAGCTTCACCGTGATGCATTAGAGAGCATCTTTCAGAAGCCATAGCCCAACATGAGCCGAATGCTGAGCATGATGAAGCCACTGCCATAGGATGCTGAATATCCCAAGGAATTCTTTGTTGAAGACCTAGAGTATCTGCCCCACACCATCTATCACATCATTAGGCGAACTCTATGGCCCATCAAAGGGCATTCCTCCTCAGCAAAGCTTGAAGGTGCAATGAAGACATTGGTCTTCTATATTCTCAATGGCAAAAGCTTCAATGCTCAGGATTTCTTCATTCGTCAGTTTGCTGCATCTGGCTCTGACATCTTTGGACTGAAATTCTATGCTCCATGGGTTATGCGTCTGATCAAGCTTCACTCCGCTGTTAACTATCAGCCCTCTGCATGCAATCATCTTATATTCCTGCCAGAGGTTGCTATGTCAGTCGAAGCCATATACCTAGAGCCTGCCAAGGAGGCAATATATCTTCACAATGCCGATCATCAAAGTTTCTCTCAGTATGTTGAAGGCATTCAAGTTGCTGCTCGTGTTTATCCTCTTGCTGGCAATACTTGTCGAGCTTGTACTAAAGCCACAAAAAGCACCATTGCTCAAAAGCCTCGAAAGCGATCTCGTGTGCTCAATGACCGAGAGCTTCTCGTGGCCTTACATCAAAAACATGACAAGCATCATTACTGGCTAAAGCGTCAGATGCAAAGCCTCTTGATGGATGTCAATCGCATTCGCAACCTTGCCACCAAGAATGCCTTTGTCACTCATGAAACGAGTCGGAGGGTGTCGGTGTCAAAACCGGCGGATCTCGGGTAGGGGGTCCCGATCTGTGCGTCTAGGCGGAAGGTAACAGGAGACGAGGGACACGATGTTTTTACCCAGGTTCGGGCCCTCTTGATGGAGGTAAAACCCTACATCCTGCTTGATTAATATTGATGATGTGGGTTACAAGAGTAGATCTACCACGAGATCAAGGAGGCTAAACCCTAGAAGCTAGCCTATGGTATGATTGTTGTTCGTCCTACGGACTAAAGCCATCCGGTTTATATAGACACCAAAGAGGGCTAGGGTTACACAGAGTTGGTTATAATGGTAGGAGATCTAAATATCCGTCTCGCCAAGCTTGCCTTCCACGCCAAGGAAAGTCCCATCCGGACACGGGACGAAGTCTTCAATCTTGTATCTTCATAGTCTTGGAGTCCGGCCGTTGATGATAGTTCGGCTATCCGGACACCCCCTAGTCCGGAACTCCCTCAGTAGCCCCTGAACCAGGCTTCAATGACGACGAGTCCGGCGCGCATGTTGTCTTCGGCATTGCAAGGCGGGTTCTCCCTCCGAATAATTCATAGAAGATTGTGAACACCAGGATAGTGTCCGGCTCTGCAAAATAATTTCCACATACCACCGTAGAGAGAACAATATTTACACAAGTTCAATCTACTGACATATTTGATGGCGTGACGTCACACCACTACCAAGCCTTTACTTAAATTGTCTTTATTCTACCACCTCAGCGCGTTTAGCGAAGCGGTTTCCTTGGCACATCTTGTCAAAGCAGAGATCGTGTTCCCCTTATTCCGGGATTCCCATCAATACGGACGTGGGTAACCCAACCGCGCCCGTCGCCACGCCCCCTCCATCAAAGGCGGGTTCCAAACGGTCACGGGGACGGCTCTTGGTATTCTTCCTCTTTATAATGAGACCAAGGCCGGTTCTTTTTCTTCAATCCTCAATCGAATCCGCCCCTTGCCCCCGAGTTCCAACACCCAGGGCTCCAGATTCGGGTACCTTCGACCTTTGACAATGTCCAGCTCCAACCCACGGGGCCGGTGGATGCCCTCCTCCGTCACGGAAGAAGACATGTTAAAGCTGAGAGACGCCAGGTACTTGACCTATGAGATTTCGCATAGGTTGCCTGCTCGAAGGCAAGTTATCCCTACTCCCGAGCCCGGTGAGAGCGTTGTGTTCGTGTCTCACCTCCGTAGGGGTTTAGGCTTCCCGATGGACCCCTTCGTGAGGGGGCTCATGTTTTACTATGGGCTGGAATTCCATGACTTGGCTCCGGAGTCCATCCTCCACATCTCATCGTTTATTGTCGTTTGCGAAGCTTTTCCCCGCACTACCCCTCACTTCTACTTGTGGCTCAAAACCTTCAATGTGGTGCCGAAGATGATCGAGGGGCGTCAGGCAGAGTGCGGAGGGGCGTTTATAAGCAAGAGGGTCGATGCTCCATGGCCCGAGGGCTCTTTTCAAGAGGTGCTCGGCATGTGGCAACATGAGTGGTTCTATATCACCGCTCCCAGGGGCAGCAGGCAGAGGCCGCCGCCCGTCTTCCGCTTGGGCCCTCCACAACAGTTGACGTCATGGGTCAACATGGGGCGTGACTGGGGGCCGCCCAAAGACGTACCCCTTTTGCAGGACCGGATTCAAGGCCTCCAAGAAAGGGAGATCAATCTAGTCGCAGTAGTACATGTTATGCTGATCCGGCGCCTACTTCCCTGCAAACGTCGCCCCCTTCGCCTGTGGGAATTTAATCCGGAGGGGCCACGAGCTCTTCAACACTTTATAGATTTGACACCCATGGAGATGTATAAACTGTTCTTCGGATCGCAAGAGATGCGTCCGGACTTGACCGAGGACGCTGGCCTAAGTTGCAATCGCCCGGATACTCAAGTTAGTAGACCTGTGTCCGGACACACTATCCACTTATTTATCATGGGTTTGCCCTTTAACCAGCTATCCCTTGAACAGGAGTGGATAGCGCTAGCGAAACTGATACAGTGTCCGGCCCCCCTCCCTGAGACCACGAAAGATCCCATGTTAATCAAAATGTTGGAAGTTGCACCCTCAGAGGAGGGCGAAGGGGGGCACAGGGGAACTACCACCTATGCCAAGGAGGCTTTTAGTAAGGGAGGAATCGAGAGTCCCTCCTTCCAGGGGGAGAAGAGGACAGCTTCCGAAGACCCGGAGGCCAAGGCCTCGAAGCGGGGAAAGAAATCTGTGCTGGAAGGTCCTGTACCGGGGAGAGCCCCGGCCGCACTGTCTCCTCGGAGGAATCAACCCTCCAGCGAGTTGTAAGTAAAAAAGGAGGAATTTTGTAATAGTGGATACCCCTTCTTAATTTTTGAGGGTAACCGAAGTTTTCATCTTGTAGTTAAGATCGCAGCCTCTCTCAGCACAGCTCATCTTCGGGGGACCTTCGTCCGGAGATGATGGAGAGTGAAACGCCTCCATCTGCCGCCCCATCGTGCAGGGTGGACGACCCTGAGGTGTCGTCGTGGAGGGTCTCCCTGAGTCTGGCGGGGCCTGAGAGTTCGGCACCCACTGGAGTACGGCCGGTGGAACTGCAGGATTTGCTTAAGAGGGCGTCCATCTCGGAAGATCACTGCACATTAATGAGTACGGTTATTGAAAGGATCTCGTCCGCCGAGAGCGGGTTGTATGAGGCCGTCGGAAGCTTGCTGACGGGCTTTGAGGTATGCAAAAAATAACGTACCTTTTGACAGTTTTGCACATGAAGTGTGCCCTGTATAGATAGTAGCCCCTGAGACTTGGTATGCTGTCGAAAGCGATAGCGTGCCAAGGATCGTAATCTCAGTTATAGAATGTCGCCTTTCCTATGCAGGTGGTGGATCGTCTGGTGGCCAGCCGGACTGATGGATTTGCCGAGCTGAGAAGGCAACTCGACGTTGCGGATGCGGACATCTGCTGGTCAATAAACGACTTGATGAGTCACAAGGTACGTGGTTGCTCCGCGGTCGCCTAGTAAGGGAGCTGACGCCCGTGCCTTACAATTTGTATGCTTGATGCAGATGGCGCTGCTGCTATGGTAGGCCTTCGAGCCGAACTTGCTCGGGCCAAGGAGCAAGCCAGAAAAAGCGAGGCGGCTGCCTCGAAGGCAGCGGAAGAGCTAGAAGCCGAGAAGGCTGCTCACTGCCGAAGCAGGGAGGAGATGGCCGGAATGGCCGTGAAATTAAAAGTTGCTACCGACCTCCAGGAGGTTCTTGAAAGAGAACGTCGAGCGGAACAAGAGGACCTGTAGAAGGCCGACGCCGAAGCCAAGGATGCCCGTAGTGCGATGCGGGCTATGAAGGAGGAACTGCGTCAAATCCGAGACATTGTGGCTGGAAAACCCTTTATGCTGCGCAGGAAGTTCACGGATCCGAAGTATGCTCAGCTTGGCCGATTGTATGGTGCGGAGGATCCTTATCTGGACTTGGCAGCGAGTGCGGCGGACGCAGTCGTGCACTTCCGAAGCCAAAAGGGTCACGAAATGGAAGAGCTTTTCTGGTCTCAATTCCATAGTCCGGAGCGTCAACTTTCGCTGAGTGATCAGCTGGTTGAGTGGGATGAGCTAAATAGATTGTCCGGACTTGGCATGAAGGATGTGGTCACTCATCTGTGGCCGGGAAGACCCAAGCCGAAGAGTTATTTTGGCTTGTTGCAGCAATTCCTTGGGGCGGTGCCGCGTATTGGGGCGATGAAGCGGTCGGCGTGTATAGAAGGTGCGCGGATGGCTCTTGCCCGTGGTAAGACATGAAGGAAATATGCCCTAGAGGCAATAATAAAGTTATTATTTATTTCCTTATTTCATGATAAATGTTTATTATTCATGCTAGAATTGTATTAACCGGAAACATGATACATGTGTGAATACATAGACAAACATATAGTCACTAGTATGCCTCTACTTGACTAGCTCATTAATCAAAGATGGTTATGTTTCCTAACCATAGACATGTGTTGTCATTTGATTAATGGGATCACATCATTAGGAGAATGATGTGATTGACATGACCCATTCCGTTAGCCTAGCACTTGATCGTTTAGTATGTTGCTATTGCTTTCTTCATGACTTATACATGTTCCTGTAACTATGAGATTATGCAACTCCCGTTTACCGGAGGAACACTTTGGGTGCTACCAAACGTCACAACGTAACTGGGTGATTATAAAGGAGTACTACAGGTGTCTCCAAAGGTATATGTTGGGTTGGCGTATTTCGAGATTAGGTTTTGTCACTCCGATTGTCGGAGAGGTATCTCTGGGCCCTCTCGGTAATGCACATCACTATAAGCCTTGCAAGCGATGTGACTAATGAGTTAGTTGCGGGATGATGCATTATGTAACGAGAAAAGAGACTTGCCGGTAACGAGATTGAACTAGGTATTGGATACCGACGATCGAATCTCGGGCAAGTAACATACCGATGACAAAGGGAACAACGTATGTTGTTATGCGGTTTGACCGATAAAGATCTTCGTAGAATATGTAGGAGCCAATATGAGCATCCAGGTTCCGCTATTGGTTATTGACCAAGAATAGTTCTAGGTCATGTCTACATAGTTCTCGAACCCGTAGGGTCCGCACGCTTAAGGTTTCGATGACAGTTATATTATGAGTTTATGAGTTTTGATGTACCGAAGGAGTTCGGAGTCTCGGATGAGATCGGGGACATGACGAGGAGTCTCGAAATGGTCGAGACGTAAAGATCGATATATTGGACGACTATATTCGGACTTCGGAAAGGTTCCGAGTGATTCGGGTATTTTTCGGAGTACCGGAGAGTTACGGGAATTCACCGAGGAGTATATGGGCCTTATTGGGCCATACAGGAATAGAGGAGAGAGGCCGAAAGGAAGGAGGCGCGCAGCCCCCCTCTGGTCCGAATTGGACAAGGGGTGCGGCCCCCTTTTCCTTACTCCTCTCCCCCTCTTTCCCCCTTCTCCTACTCCAACAAGGAAGGAGGGAGTCCTACTCCCGGTGGGAGTAGGACTCCCCTTGGCGCGCCCCTCCTAGGCCGGCCGCCCCCTCCCCCCTTGCTCCTTTATATACGGGGGCAGGGGGGCACCTCTAGGCACAACACAAGTTGATCTACGGATCGTTTCTTAGCCGTGTGCGGTGCCCCCCTCCACCATATTCCACCTTGGTCATATCGTCGCGGAGTTTAGGCGAAGCCCTGCGCCGGTAGAGCATCATCATCGTCACCACGCCGTCGTGCTGACGGAACTCATCCCCGACACTTTGCTGGATCGGAGTCCGGGGATCGTCATCGAGCTGAACGTGTGCTGAACTCGGAGGTGCCGTACGTTCGGTACTTGGATCGGTCGGATCGTGAAGACGTACGACTACATCAACCGCGTTGTCATAACACTTTCGCTTACGGTCTATGAGGGTACGTGGACAACACTCTCCCCTCTCGTTGCTATGCCATCACCATGATCTTGCGTGTACGTAGGAAATTTTTTGAAATTACTACGTTCCCTTACAGTGGTATCAGAGCCTAGGTTTTATGCGTTGATGTTATATGCATGAGTAGAACACAAGTGAGTTGTGGGCGATACAAGTCATACTACTTACCAGCATGTCATACTTTGGGTCAGCGGTATTGTTGGATGAAGCGGCCCGGACCGACATTACACGTACGCTTACGCGAGACTGGTTGTACCGCCGTGCTTTGCACACAGGTGACTAGCGGGTGTCTGTTTCTCCAACTTTAGTTGAACCGAGTGTGGCTACGCCCGGTCCTTGCGAAGGTTAAAACAGCACCAACTTGACAAACTATTGTTGTGGTTTTTGATGCGTAGGTAAGAATGGTTCTTGCTAAGCCCGTAGCAGCCACGTAAAACTTGCAACAACAAAGTAGAGGACGTCTAACTTGTTTTTGCAGGGCATGTTGTGATGTGATATGGTCAAGACGTGATGAGATATAAGTTGTTGTATGAGATGATCATGTTTTGTTGAAATTATCGATAACTGGCAGAAGCCCTATGGTTGTCTCTTTGTTGCATAAGATGCAAGTGCCAAATAATTGCTTTACTTTATCGCTATGCGATAGCAATAGTTGCAAGAGAAATAGTTGGCGAGACGACCATGTGACGACACATTGATATAGATCAAGATGATGAAGATCATGGTGTCGTGCCGGTAACGATAGAGATCATGACAGTACTTTGGAGATGGAGATCAAAGGCGCAAGATGATCATGGCCATATCATGTCACATATTTTGATTGCATATGATGTTTATCTGTTATACATCTTATTCTGTTTTGTTTGACGGTAGCATTATAAGATGATCTCTCACTAATTATCAAGAAGTGTTCTCCCTGAGTATGCACCATTGCGAAAGTTCTTCGTGCTGAGACACCACGTGATGATCGGGTGTGATAGGCTCTACATTCAAATACAACGGGTGCAAAACAGTTGCACACGCGGAATACTCAGGTTAAACTTGACGAGCCTAGCATATACAGATATGGCCTCGGAACACGGAGACCGAAAGGTCGAGCGTGAATCATATAGTAGATATGATCAACATAGTGATGTTCACCATTGAAAACTACTCCATCTCACGTGATGATCGGACATGGTTTAGTTGATTTGGATCACGTGATCACTTAGATGACTAGAGAGATGTCTGTCTAAGTGGGAGTTCTTAAGTAATATGATTAATTGAACTTGAATTTATCATGAACTTAGTCCTGGTAGTATTTTGCAAATTGTGTTATAGATCAATAGCTCGCGTTGTTGCTTCCCTATGTTTTGCTTCCCTATGTTTTATATGTGTTCCTAGAGAAAATTGTGTTGAAAGATGTTAGTAGCAATGATGCGGATTGGATCCGTGATCTGAGGTTTATCCTCATTGCTGCACAGAAGAATTATGTCCTTGATGCACTGCTAGGTGACAAACCTTTTGCAGGAGCAGATGCAGACGTTATGAACGTTTGGCTAGCTCAATATGATGACTACTTGATAGTTTACTGCACCATGCTTAACGGCTTAGAATCGGGACTTCAAAGACGTTTTGAACGTCATGGACCATATGAGATGTTCTAGGAATTGAAGTTAATATTTCAAGCAAATACCCGAGTTGAGAGATATGAAGTCTCCAACAAGTTCTATTGCTAAAAGATGGAGGAGAATCGCTCAACTAGTGAGCATGTGCTCAGATTGTCTGGGTACTACAATCGCTTGAATCAAGTGGGAGTTAATCTTCCAGATAAGATAGTGATTGACAGAATTCTCTAGTCACCACCACCAAGTTAGTAGAACTTCGTGATGAACTATAATGCAAGGGATAACGGAAACGATTCCCAAGCTCTTCGTGATGCTAAAATCAACGAAGGTAGAAATCAAGAAAAACATCAAGTGTTGATGGTAGACAAGACCACTAGTTTCAAGAAAAGGGCAAAGGGAAGAAGGGGAACTTCAAGAAGAACGACAAGCGAGTTGCTGCTCAAGTGAAGAAGCCCAAGTCTGGTCCTAAGCCTGAGACTAAGTGCTTCTACTGCAAAGGGATTGGTCACTGGAAGCGGAACTACCCCAAGTGATTGGCGGATAAGAAGGATGGCAAAGTGAACATAAGTATATTTGATATACATGTTATTGATGTGTACTTTACTAGTGTTTATAGCAACCCCTTGGTACTTGGTACTGGTTCAGTTGCTAAGAGTAGTAACTCGAAATAGGAGTTGCAGAATAAACAGAAACTAGTTAAGGGTGAAGTGACGATGTGTGTTGAAAGTAGTTTCAAGATTGATATGATCATCATCGCACACTCCCTATACTTTCGGGATTAGTGTTGAACCTAAATAAATGTTATTTGGTGTTTGCGTTGAGCATGAATATGATTTGATCGTGTTTATCGCAATACAGTTATTCATTTAAGTAAGAGAATAAACTGTTGTTCTGATTACATGAATAAAACCTTATATGGTTACACACCCAATGAAAATGTTTCATTGGATCTCGATCGTAGTGATACACATATTCATAATATTGAAACCAAAAGATGCAAAGTTAATAATGATAGTGCAACTTATTTGTGGCACTGCCGTTTGGGTCATATCGGTGTAAAGCGCATGAAGAAACTCCATAAAGATGGATTTTCGGAATCACTTGGTTATGAATCATTTGATGCTTGCGAACCGTGCCTTTTGGGCAAGATGACTAAAAACTCCGTTCTCCGGAACAATGGAACAAGCTACTGACTTATTGGAAATAATACATACCGATGTATGCGATCCAATGAGTGTTGATGCTCGTGGCAAGTATCGTTATTTTTTGACCTTCACAAAATGATTTGAGCAGATATGGGTATATCTACTTGATGAAACATAAGTCTGAAATAATTGCAAGGTTCAAAGAATTTCAGAGTGAAGTGGAAAAATCATCGTAACAAGAAAATAAATTTTCGACGATCTGATCGCGGAGACGAATATTTGAGTTACGAGTTTGGTCTTCAGTTAAAACAATGTGGAATAGTTTCACAGCCCACGCCACCTGGAACACCACAACGTTATGGTGTGTCCGAACGTTGTAACCGCACTTTATTGGATATGGTGCGATCTATGATGTCTCTTATCGGTTTTACCACTATCGTTTTGGGGTTATGCATTAGAGACAGCTGCATTCACGTTAAAAGGGCACCATCTAAATCCATTGAGACGACATCCTATAAACTATGGCTTAGCAGTAAACCTAAGCTGTCGTTTCTTAAAGTTTGGAGGTGCGATGCTTATATGAAAAAGGTTTTCAACCTGATAAGCTCAAACCCAAATCGGAGAAGTGCGTCTTCATAGAATACCCAAAGGAAACTGTTGGGTACTCCTTCTATCACAAATCCAAAGGCAAGATATTCGTTGCTAAAAATGGATCCTTTCTAGAGAAGGAGTTTCTCTCGAAAGAAGTGAGTGGGAGGAAAGTAGAACTTGATGAGGTAACTGTACCTGCTCCCTTATTGGAAATTAGTTCATCACAGAAATCTGTTCCTGTGACTACTACACCAATTAGTGAGGAAGTTAATGATGATGATCATGAAACTTCAGATTAAGTTACTACAGAACCTCGTAGGTCTTCCAGAGTAAGATCCGCACCAGAGTGGTATGGTAATCCTATTCTGGAAGTCATGTTACTTGACCATGGCGAACCTACGAACTATGAGGAAGCGACGATGAGCCCAGATTCCGCAAAATGGCTGGAGGCCATGAAATCTGAGATAGGATCCATGTATGAAAACAAAGTATGGACTTTGATTGACTTGCCCAATGATCGGCAAGACATTGAGATTAAATGGATCTTCAAGAGGAAGACGGACGCTGATAGTGTTACTATCTACAAAGCTAGAATTGTCGCAAAAGGTTTTCGACAAGTTCAAGGTGTTGACTACGATGAGAGTTTTTCATCGTATCTATGCTTAAGTCTGTCTAAATCATGTTAGCAATTGCCGCATTTTATGAAATCTGGCAAATGGATAAACAAAACTGCATTCCTTAATGGTTTTCTTAAAGAAGAGTTGTATATGATGCAACCAGAAGGTTTTGTCAATCCTAAAGGTGCTAACAAATTGTGCAAGCTCCAGCGATCCATCTATGGACTGGTGCAAGCATCTCGGAGTTGGAATATATGCTTTGATGAGTTGATCAAAGCATATGGTTTTATACAGACTTTTGAAGAAGCCTGTATTTACAAGAAAGTGAGTGGGAGCTCTGTAGCATTTCTAATATTATATGTGGATGACATATTGTTAATTGGAAATGATATGGAAATTCTGGATAGCATGAAAGGATACTTGAATAAGAGTTTTTCAAAGCAAGACCTCGGTGAAGCTGCTTACACATTGAGCATCAAGATCTATATAGATAGATCAAGACGCTTGATAAGATTTTTCAATGAGTACATACCTTGATAAATTTTTGAAATAGTTCAAAATGGAACAGTCAAAGAAGGAGTTCTTGCCTGTGTTACAAGGTGTGAAGTTGAGTAAGACTCAAGACCCGACCATTGCAGAAAATAGAAAGAGAATGAAAAGTCATTCCCTATGCCTCAGTCATAGGTTCTATAAAGTATGCTATGCTGTGAACCAGACCTATTGTATACCTTGCTCTGTGTTTGGCAAAGGAATACAATTTTGATCTAATAAGTAGATCACTGGACATGGGTCAAGAATATCCTTAGTGAGGACTAAGGAGATGTTTCTCGATTATGGAGGTGATAAAAGAGCCCGTCGTAAAAGTTACAACGATGCAAGCTTTTACACCAATCCAGATGACTCTAAGTCTCAATCTGGATACATATTGAAAGTTGGAGCAATTAGCTAGAGTAGCTCCGTGCAAAGCATTGTGGACATAGAATATTTGCGAAATACATACGGCTCTGAATATGACAGACCCGTTGACTAAGCTTCTCTCACGAGCAAAACATGATCATACCTTAGTACTCTTTTGGGTGTTAATCACATAGCGATGTGAACTAGATTATTGACTCTAGTAAACCCTTTGGGTGTTGATCACATGATGATGTGAACTATGGGTATTAATCACATGCAGATGTGAATATTGGTGTTAAATCACATAGCGATGTGAACTAGATTATTGACTCTAGTGCAAGTGGGAGACTGAAGGAAATATGCCCTAGAGGCAATAATAAAGTTATTATTTATTTCCTTATTTCATGATAAATGTTTATTATTCATGCTAGAATTGTATTAACCGGAAACATGATACATGTGTGAATACATAGACAAACATATAGTCACTAGTATGCCTCTACTTGACTAGCTCATTAATCAAAGATGGTTATGTTTCCTAACCATAGACATGTGTTGTCATTTGATTAATGGGATCACATCATTAGGAGAATGATGTGATTGACATGACCCATTCCGTTAGCCTAGCACTTGATCGTTTAGTATGTTGCTATTGCTTTCTTCATGACTTATACATGTTCCTGTAACTATGAGATTATGCAACTCCCGTTTACCGGAGGAACACTTTGGGTGCTACCAAACGTCACAACGTAACTGGGTGATTATAAAGGAGTACTACAGGTGTCTCCAAAGGTACATGTTGGGTTGGCGTATTTCGAGATTAGGTTTTGTCACTCCGATTGTCGGAGAGGTATCTCTGGGCCCTCTCGGTAATGCACATCACTATAAGCCTTGCAAGCAATGTGACTAATGAGTTAGTTGCGGGATGATGCATTATGTAACGAGAAAAGAGACTTGCCGGTAACGAGATTGAACTAGGTATTGGATACCGACGATCGAATCTCGGGCAAGTAACATACCGATGACAAAGGGAACAACGTATGTTGTTATGCGGTTTGACCGATAAAGATCTTCGTAGAATATGTAGGAGCCAATATGAGCATCCAGGTTCCGCTATTGGTTATTGACCAAGAATAGTTCTAGGTCATGTCTACATAGTTCTCGAACCCGTAGGGTCCGCACGCTTAAGGTTTCGATGACAGTTATATTATGAGTTTATGAGTTTTGATGTATCGAAGGAGTTTGGAGTCCCGGATGAGATCGGGGACATGACGAGGAGTCTCAAAATGGTCGAGACGTAAAGATCGATATATTGGACGACTATATTCGGACTTCGGAAAGGTTCCGAGTGATTCGGGTATTTTTCGGAGTACCGAAGAGTTACGGGAATTCGCCGGGGAGTATATGGGCCTTATGGGCCATACGGGAATAGAGGAGAGAGGCCGAAAGGAAGGAGGCACGCAGCCCCCCTCTGGTCCGAATTGGACAAGGGGTGCGGCCCCCTTTTCCTTCCTCCTCTCCCCCTCTTTCCCCCTTCTCCTACTCCAACAAGGAAGGAGGGAGTCCTACTCCCGGTGGGAGTAGGACTCCCCTTGGCGCGCCCCTCCTAGGCCGGCCGCCCCTCCCCCCTTGCTCCTTTATATACGGGGGCAGGGGGCACCTCTAGGCACAACACAAGTTGATCTACGGATTGTTCCAAAGCCGTGTGCGGTGCCCCCCTCCACCATATTCCACCTCGATCATATCGTCGCGGAGTTTAGGCGAAGCCCTGCGCCGGTAGAGCATCATCATCGTCACCACGCCGTCGTGCTGACGGAACTCATCCCCGACACTTTGCTGGGTCGGAGTCCGGGGATCGTCATCGAGCTGAACGTGTGCTGAACTCGGAGGTGCCGTACGTTCGGTACTTGGATCGGTCGGATCGTGAAGACGTACGACTACATCAACCGCGTTGTCATAACGCTTTCGCTTACGGTCTACGAGGGTACATGGACAACACTCTCCCCTCTCGTTGCTATGCCATCACCATGATCTTGCGTGTACGTAGGAAATTTTTTGAAATTACTACGTTCCCCAACAAGACATACTGGGCTGAGATGGATGCCACCGCTGTTGCATCCCGGGGTTCGGATAGAAGCCGGTTCCCCACCGAGCACTATTTTGAGGAAGTCCTGCAGGGTGCTTGTTTAATAGAGTCGTAGTGCTCAAAAAATGTTATGTTTGAGTGACATGTATGATTTCTGAGATCATGTTTATAATACAATAGCTTTTTATACTTGTGAGCTCAAGTATTGAACTATCTCCTGTGCGGCCGCATGTTTATGTATAATCTGAAAGATGGCAGTCTTTGGCTTCAGCCCCCACGCACATGGTGCGGGGGTGTTTGCAAAAAGAAAAATGCTTTGTCACACTTAATCCAACGTCTTGGTCCTTTTAAGGAGGTGATAGCGTAGCAAACTAGGCAAACGGACTATAATGCTTTATCACTTTCACTTAGCCATAGGAGCTCGAATGTGGGGCTACTATATAGCCCCTGGCAGCACCGCTGATCTCCGAACTCGGGGTGCGTATGTGCCTGACCGGGAAGAGGTCCTTCGTCAAAGCGGAGGAATTCTAAACATTCCAATTGTCGATCGAGTGGTTGACCAGACTCTCGCTATATCATGACTGTCAGTTTTCGGCTTTCTCTACTAAGGTGCTCGCCCGGCCGAACCGGGGCACAATCACAGTAGTTCTCCTGGTGCCGCGTTAGCTAGTGATACGGAACGTAAGGCAGCAAAACACAGGAGCCGGGCAAACCCAACATTTGACCAAAGACATGATTCGGAGCTGATGCATATAAGGCCTAACTCGAGACGCCGAACACTCCCTGAGGTGTTCGGTCTTTATGATACCGGGCAGAACAATGCCCTAAGCCCCTAGTGTCCAGGTACAGATGGGAACTTCTGACGCGGCCGATGCCAAAACGCCAGCCTTCTCCTCGGCTATGGTAGGAAGCCAGGGGATGTGTATCAACAAGAGACAGTAAGAAAGGTACGCAGGGTCTTAATCTGAAAAGAATCCTTGCAACGGGTCCCTGCTGCACGTCTGCGTCTGTGTCTCCGTTGTGCTGTGTCCTGGACGGGTGTAGCACGTGCTTCATCTGTAAAAGAGAAGGACTTAGTTTCTAAGAAATATCGTGCAAAAGTTATGTTAAAATAGAGGATAATTTGGTAGATAAAGAAAGTTGAGCTTTATTGGCTCTCATTGTTGAAACGTGCGGCCCCTTATAAAGGGGGTATGCGGCTGGGAAGCCCCTTGTTTATTCACGCTGGACTCGCCTAACCGTGTCCGGGGTCTGAATGACCCGTATTTAGGGGCCTTGACCTGCAAGGTCGGAGTGCCTGTCAAAGCAGCCCCGCGCTCTCCGTGGTCGAGGAACACTCGTAGTTACTCTTTAATGAGATTATGTCGCGTTAACTGGGCATCGTAGGTATAGGAGCCGTGTAGTGTGGTAAGGCGTTAAAGCGGGCGAAAGCTTTGCATCCCAGTAGTGCTTGATGGCAATTGTGTAATGGGGCGCGGCGAAGAGTGAGCCTTTCGTGACGGCGGTTGTCGGGTGAGCCGAACACAACCTCTAGTGGTACATAGCCCGTATAGTCGGCTTAAAGGCCTGGCGTCGCTCCTTTGAAGGGAGTGCTGTTATGGCGAATGTTGGTAGGGTCTATCCCCATTCTGCGGACAGTGTCCTGACATGGCAGGAGCCGCGCTTTGTTGTCGTGTTATCACATGAAGTGAGTTCATTGTTTTGACTTCTAGTGGGAAAGTCTTCTGTTTTTCGGAGTGCTGCTTTTGGGGTTCGTCACTTTCGCTTGGTGTATCGAGCCCCCTGTGTTCGGCGTTAAGTCTGCCGGACTGCTTGAAGACCCAACAATCTCTATGGGTATGGTTTGCAGGCTTTCCGAAGGTACCGTGTATTTGACATAGTCTGTCTAGGATCTTGTTTAGGTTGGATAGCTCGTCACTGTTGTCCTTGAGGGACAGCGTTTTGTTGTTCGGCCGAGAGTTTTTTGAATCCGGCGTTGACCGCCGTACTGTTTGGTCCATTTTCCTTATTCCGGCGATGATCCTTTCTGCGTCGAGATTTCCCATTTCCATCCCTGACTTCGGATGTACTCGGGTCGCTGGTGCTGCATCTAGCCAGCCAGCTGTCTTCCCCCGCGCAAAAGCGGGTCATGAGGCTTGTTAGTGTGGCCATTGTTCTTGGTTTTTCTTGGCCGAGGTGTCTGGCGAGCCATTCATCTCGGACATTGTGTTTAAAGGCTGCTAAGGCTTCAGCATCCGGACAGTCGACTATTTGGTTCTTTCTAGTGAGGAACATGTTCCAGAATTTGCATGCTGACTCTCCGGGCTATTGAGTTATGTGACTTAAATCGTCTGCATCCGGTGGGCGGACATAAGTCCCTTGAAAATTTGCTCGAAACGCGTCTTCAAGCTCTTCCCAACTTCCAATGGTATTTTCTGGGAGGCTTTTAAGCCAATGCCGAGCTGGCCCTTTGAGCTTGAGGGGTAGGTATTTTATCGCATGGAGATCGTCTCCTCTGGCCATATGTATGTGTAGGATATAATCCTCAATCCAGACTCCGGGGTCTGTAGTTCCGTCATATGCCTCTATGTTTACGGGTTTGAATCCCGCTGGAAATCCATGATCCAGTACCTCGTCAGTGAAACATAGTGGGTGTGGGGCGCCCCTGTATTTGGGTGTGCCATTGTCTTCAAATGCTCTGCGGGTTGTGTTGCTTCCTGGAGTCTTCTTTTTTGGCCCATAAATAGATCTGACTGGATCGTCCTTCTTCTGAGGATCTTTATGCTGATCGTGTGCCGGTTTGTGTGCGGCGCCCCTTGTTGCTCTTGGCCTGTCATCTGGTCGTCTATCCGGCCAGGCGGCTTCTTTCTTTTTTGGCAGCAGGGGCTCTAAGGCCTCCTCGTCAAATTCGGGCAACAGCTTGCGCTTCGGGTAGCTCTTTGTCTGGTGACTGGCGCCATGTTTATCTGCGTTGTTGAGTACTTTGCTCCATCTCATTCTGAGTGCGTCCTCCGCTGTTTTGAGCTTCCGCTTTTGCTTCTTCAAACTTCTTGCCGTGGCGACGAGCCTTTTATGAAGATTTGTATGCTCTGGTGATGTGAGATCATCTTCGCCAGGGATGGGTTGCCTGTCCGGTTCATCATGTTCGGATGGCTGCTTGGTGGCACGTGTGTCGTCCACTGCTTCGCCTTGCTCTAAGGCCGGGTCCGTATGGGTGTCGTTTTTATCGAGGCCGGTCCTCGGGCGGCGCTTGCGTCGCCGTTTTGTTTGTTTGTTGGGGGAGTTGTCCTTCGCCACGTCCCGTTTTTCCTCATTATCGCTTCCTTTTGGTGTATCCACCATGTATACGCCGTGAGTTGGGGTGGCTTTGCAGTGCCTAGTAGGCGCTGGTTCTTGGTCATCTTCGGCATCGTCCTCCATACCGTCAATGTCTTCGGAGTCGTAGTCTAGCATGTCGGTTAGATCATCGACAGTGGCTACCAAGTGGGCGGTGGGTGGGGTTTGAATTTCCTCGTTGTCCGCATCCCAACCGTCCTAGCCGCAGTCCGGCCAGGGCTCTCTTGATAATGAGAGATACCTTAACGAACTCAGGATGTCGCCAAAAGGAGAGTGTTGAAAGATGTCCGGGGCCGTAAACTCCATGATCGGCGCCCAACCGGATTCGATTGGTGGGGCGCAGGAGGTTCGGAGTCCGGCAAGGAGTTTGGCACCTCGGAGTCACGAGCCTCGTGAGGGACAAAATCAGTGTTCGGCTCTATCGCCGTAGAGGTTGCGGCGCCCGAGGCAGTGTCTAGCCATCCGTCCTAGATCTGCGCGGCCGGCTCCGAATTGAAGATCGGAGCGGGCTCGAGTGCGGCCTCCACGGTACTGTCCGGCGGCAGAGCTAAATCATGCCCGCCGTGACAGTGTGGCGCGCTCGGCTATGGCTCGAATCCGTCGAAGATCAAGTCCCCGCGGATGTCAGCCGTGAAGTCCAAACTTCCAAATCTGACCTGACGGCCCGGCGCGTAACTTTCGATCTGCTCTAGATGGCCAAGCGAATTGGCCCGCAGTGCAAAGCCGCCGAATACGAAGATCTGTCCGGGGAGGAAGGTCTCACCCTAGACTGCGTCGTTGATGATGATCGAAGAAGCCATCGAGCCTATCGGTGACGACACAGAGGAACTCTCAATGAAAGCACCAATGTCAGTGTCAAAACCGGCGGATCTCGGGTAGGGGGTCCCGATCTGTGCGTCTAGGCGGATGGTAACAGGAGACAAGGGACACGATGTTTTTACCCAGGTTCGGGCCCTCTTGATGGAGGTAAAACCCTACGTCCTGCTTGATTAATATTGATGATGTGGGTTACAAGAGTAGATCTACCACGAGATCAAGGAGGCTAAACCCTAGAAGCTAGCCTATGGTATGATTGTTGTTCGTCCTACGGACTAAAGCCATCCGGTTTATATAGACACCAGAGAGGGCTAGGGTTACACAGAGTCGGTTACAATGGTAGGAGATCTACATATCCGTATCGCCAAGCTTGCCTTCCACACCAAGGAAAGTCCCATCCGGACACGGGACGAAGTCTTCAATCTTGTATCTTCATAGTCTTGGAGTCCGGCCGATGATGATAGTTCGGCTATCTGGACACCCCCTAGTCCGGAACTCCCTCAGAGGGCATGGAAGAGTTTGACATTGCTCAGTGCTAAAGCTGATCTTCAAGACGATGGCTTCACAGAAAGATTCAAGTTCGACACCACTCCACCCAGGAATGTTGTCTTGCGTCGCACCCCGACCCTTGAAGATTCAGAGTACTCCTCCTCCGCTGCAACCGTAAATGCCAGAGTTCTTGATGACGCCGATGACGCTACTTCACCACCGCCACCTTCGGCACTTATTGACACTGCACCAAGCTCATCTACACCACAAAATAACGATGACGACCCTGCTACCTCACCTACTCCTCATGGGAACGAGTAGAGACTATGTTTTCATACCTTTTTGGTCCTTACTGACAAAAGGGGAAGAAGCATATGTTGATAGTCTTCAAGCGGGTCCATATGGGTGGTTGCTATACTTTTGCCTGGTGTTTACAACTCTCGCTTTTGATACATTTGGTTCCTTGAGTTGTAACACTTGAACTTGATGGTCGTTTGCTACTTTTTTCTGCTATTCTATGATGCGACGATAAATTCCGCATGTGCGATGATAAATCCCGCATGAAGTCATTTCACAGACGTCCATTTTTCATTATGCATGTCATTATTCCTGTATATATGTTCATGCATAAAGTATTGTCTTCATATGGTAAAGAGGATCTCCACAAGTACAACCTGCCATGTGCATTTGCATTCCAACGCAAAATATTTATATGCACATCTTCAGGGGGGAGCCTTTCCGCCACCTATGAAGACAATATCTTATTCCTTTACAATTGCACATACTTTTATCCCCGTTGAAAAATTCAACCAGCTTGTCATCAATCACCAAATAGGAGGAGATTGTAAGTGCATCTAGTGCCACCCCTAGTTGGTTTTGGAGTATTGACGACAAACCTGGTTGAGAGACTAATGTGTTTGTGAGAATTGCGGGATAACACAGGTAGTAGTCCCTCATTGATTCGGTTTACCTACCAAAGATGACCCCTAAAAATGTGTGAAGACATTGAAGACAATGGTGATCTGGGAAGCTATTCACATGGAAGACTATGACATGAGAAGACATTGCATGAAGACTATGGAGCGCAAAGACTTAGTAGTTTCGTCGTTTCCTTTTCTTCTTTGTTGAGTCATAGGAACCACCGCACTGTTAAGTGGGGTCCAAGTGAACAAAGTCAGAGTGACTGATGTGATGCTCAAAAAAATCCTATGTCTTCGAGCGAAGACAATAAGAGCAAATCTTATCCAGAGTCAGATAAGTCAGCTTTACTTGTAGCCCAATTCAAGCCGCCGCGTGTGTTTGAAATCTGACCGTTGAGACACGTGTCAGTTCCTTAGTGACCCAGGGTCATTTCGGACAAATCAGGTCGGGTTGCCCAGTGGCTATAAATAGCCCACCCCCTACACCATAAATTGGTGGCTGCTCAGAGTTAGTACACGGCTTTTGTCATTTTGAGAGCAACCCACCTCCGAAGCTTTTGAGAGAGAATCATTGCAAGGACAAAGCCCAAACCACCCAGAGCCCAAAGAGTGTTTGGCATCACTGAAGGCTTTCTGTCCGCGTGATCTGAAGACTTGTTACACTTGAGGATTGTGAATCCTCCAGCCGGTTAGGCGTCTTGTTCTCAGCATCCAAGGAACATTGTGGATTGCCGGTGAACGAAGTATGTGAAGGTTTGGGAGTCTACCTTGAAGACTTACCAGAGTGATTGGGTGGGGACTGAGAGTCCGTAGCTCAAGGGGAATAAGGTGAAGACGTAGTCTTCTGAGTTAAATCTCAGTCTCCCTAACCAGACGTATAGTTGTCACAGCAACTGGAACTGGTCGAACAAACCCCTGTCCTCCCGAAGCCACTGGTTCCATCTCTCACTTCTCTTAACTTACAATTTGTCTTCGTGAAGTCATTGCCTGCTTGCAATATCTGTTTGACTTCACTGTATGACTACTTGTCCTGATTGGCTTCATACTATCTTCCATCCTGATCTTTACTACCTAGATGCTAATAGTCTTCGTGCTTTTCACTTCATTGAATACTTGACTATGGCTTGTCTAGTGTAGTCTACCTTCCGCTGCATACGAACAGTGTCATTTCCATTGTTTGTCTTCGAAACTCCCATGTTTTGAAGACTTACATAAAAATCGCCTATTCACCCCCCATCTAGTTGATAACTAGACCTTTCATGCCTCCCGTGGCCGGCTGTGCTACCGCGGAGGCCTCACCGCCCCCTACTATTCTCACAGCTGGCCAAGCCCTGCGGCGATGGCAACCTCACACCACAACTGAATGAGTGAACCCCCATACTCCTCTCCACGCAGGCTTCCACTCCCGCGTCTTCCCCGACTCCACGTCGTCCCCTTCCTAGGCCTCGCCGTCGTCCACCGCCATGGGGCTCTTGGAGCGGTGTGGTCAATGTGGTCAAGGAACGACTTCCATCGGAAGAATACTATACGTGGAGAGGCTGACAGCTGGGTCCACGGTGGCCTCGAGGAAGTGCCTCCTTATTACGCGCAAAATAATTATTCCTCCACCTGACAGCAGGGTCCCACCGGACGGGCCACCATATTTTGTGAAAAAAATGTTTCCCCCTTGATTGCTGGGACCCACCAGTTACATCTTCGCACGCAAGAAAGTGCGTCCATATTACAGGCAAAAAAATGATTCGCCCCCTGACTGCTGGGACCCACCAGCTACATCTTCGCACGCAAGGAAGTGCCTGACAGTCGGGACCCACCTGGTCGAAGCGTACGTAGTGTTGTCATTCTAGTCGCGAACGTGTACGTACATACTGGTCGATGTAGACATGCACGTGTCGTAGTAGAGGCGCGCATGTAGCATGTACACGTACGTACAACGGCCAGGTTGCAAGAAAGTAAATACGGCCACGTACGTACATACGGGCGGGGTCTCGAACGCCTACTCGCACATACGTACAGCCAGGGCTCGTGTACATGGCTGGTTCGGAACGGAGAAACTGCGTCGTCGTTGTGTTCATGGGGAGGCAGCAGAATGCGTCGTGTTAATAGGGAGGCAAGGAAATGCGTGGGAACCAACCGGCTTGGACGGAACACCCGATGGAAACAAGGCCTGGCGTACCGCAGAACGGAGAAAACGGCCTTGTGTTCGACCGGCCACGGTCGAAACGGGATCCTGTTCATCGGGAGGGGTCTGGCGTACCGCAAAACGGAGGAAACGGACTTCTGTTGGACCTCCTACGGTCGAAACGGGGTCCTGTTGATCGGGAGGGGTGTGGCATACCGCAAAACGGAGGAAACGGACTTGTGTTGGAGCGCTACGGTCAAAACAGGGGTCCTGTTCATCGGGAGGGGTGTGGCGTACCGCAAAACGGGAATCCACGAGATACTGTTCATCTCCACCGTCGGCCTCCTCCAGCCTCCACGGGCTATTGTTCATCCACTGTCGACCTCCTCTAGCCTCCACCTGCGACTGTTCATCCATGGGCTCCTGTTCATCCAGCCTCCACCGCGCGCTACTCCACCGGCTACTGTTCCACCACCCCTCTCCACGGGCTACTGTTCAACTATCCCTCCACGGGCTACTGTTCATCCAGCCCTCCACGGGGTCGTCCTATTCATCCAGCCCTCCATGGGGTCCTGTTCATCCAGCCCCAACCGGCTCGATCGGGGTCTTGTTCATCCAGAGGCAACACCACGGGGTCCTGTTCATCCACCCCCATCGGGAACTGTTCATCCAAACCCCACAACAACGCTCACTGTTCATCCAGGGGCAGCATCGATCGGCTTCAGTTAGTAGCAGTAGCAAAGGAATCGCTCGATCGCTCGGGTTCAGTAACGCATAGCCTACAGTGCAATCGCTCGGGTTCAGTTAGGTGACGCCTCGCTCGGGTTCAGTTAGAGCCCAACGCCTCGCACCCACGCACGTACGGTGTGAGAGAAACGCGCATCGCTCGGCCCCCGACCACCCACCGTAACCGGGAACTCCCCGATATTTTCGTCGCCCTCGCTTCTACCACAGTTTTTTCCATCATGGAGGGCCCAAAGAATGTCATGCAGCTGTGTCTCCGGCCCGCCCAGGACGAAAAGCCCATTTTCTATCATGATTTTTTGTCATAGAAGTAGGAGCACACCACATCTATGATGATACCGGGTTTTGTCACAATTATCGTCATAGAAGTGTCATAAGTATGACAGAAAAAATTGCATTCGGCCCAAAATGTCACGGATGTGTCTTTTGTTGTAGTGCCTCGTAGCCCGAAAGCGGAAGCGTTTAGTAACGCGGTTGATGTAGTCGAACGTCTTTGCGATCCAACCGATCCAAGTACCAAACGTACGGCACCTCCGCGTTCAGCACACGTTCAGCTCGATGACGTCCCTCGCGCTCTTGATCCATATGAGAACGAGGGTGATTTCTGTCAGCACGACGGCGTGGCGACGGTGATGATGATGTTGCCGGCGCAGGGCTTCGCCTAAGCACTAAGGCAAAACATGGTGTGTGCCCTCCTGCCCTCGTATATAAAGGAGGGAGGGAGAGAGGCCGGCCCCTAGGGGCGCGCCAAGAGTATGGAGTCCTACTAGGACTTCCAAGTCCTAGTAGGAATCCCTTTCGGAGTAGGAGAGAAGGAAAGAGGGAAAGAGAGAGGGAGTAGGAAAGGGCAAGGGGGGCTCCGCCCCCTTCCCCTAGTCCAATTCGGACCCATGGGGGGGGCGTGCCACCTCCCCTTTAGCCTGCCTCTTCCTTTCCCGTATGGCCCAATAAGGCCCATTACTTCTCCCGGTGAATTCTCGTAACTCCCCGGTACTCCGAAAAATACCTGAATCACTCGGAACCTTTCCGATGTTCGAATATAGCCTTTCAATATATGAATCTTTACCTCTCGACCATTTCGAGACTCCTCGTCATGTCCGTGATCTCATACGGGACTCCAAACAAGCTTAGGTCATCAAATCACATAACTCATAATACAAATCATCATCGAACGTTAAGTGTGCGGACCCTACGGGTTCGAGAACTGTGTAGACATGACTGAGACACATCTCTGGTCAATAACCAATAGCGGAACCTGGATGCTCATATTGGCTCCTACATATTCTACGAAGATCTTTATCGGTCAAACCACATAACAACATACGTTGTTCCTTTTGTCATTGGTATGTTACTTGCCCGAGATTCGATCGTCGGTATCATCATAACTAGTTCAATCTCGTTACTGGCAAGTCTCTTTACTCGTTCCGTAATGCTTCATCCCGCAACTAACTCATTAGTCACATTACTTGCAAGGCTTATAGTGATGAGCATTACCGAGAGGGCCCAGAGATACCTCTCCAAAAATGGAGTGAAAAATCCTAATATCGATCTATGCCAACCCAACAAACACCTTCGGAGACACCTGTAGAGCATCTTTATAATCACCCAATTACGTTGTGACGTTTGATAGCACACAAGGTGTTCCTCCGGTATTCGGGAGTTGCATAATCTCATAGCCTGACGAACATGTATAAGTCATGAAGAAAGCAGTAGCAATGAAACTGTAACGATCATAATGCTAAGCTAATGGATGGGTCTTGTCCATCACATCATTCTCCTAATGATGTGATCCCGTTTATCAAATGACAATACATGTCTATGGTTAGGAAACATAACCATCTTTGATTAACGAGCTAGTCAAGTAGAGGCATACTAGGGACACTATGTTTTATCTATGTATTCACACATGTACTAAGTTTGCGGTTAATACAATTCTAGCATGAATAATAAACATTTATCATGATATAAGGAAATATAAATAACAACTTTATTATTGCCTCTAGGGCATATTTCCTTCAATCCCAACTCAGTTCACTCACTCCCTCTTACACAATCCTAACCGTCATCTACTGTTTCTCTCTCTGTGCTGCCTCCGGCAATCCCATCCTGATGACCGCGTACACGGTTGATCGGGAGAGCAGGTGCCTCGGGAACCCTGTCATTCGAGATCTTGCCCGAGAGAACGGCAGTAAGGTTTTTGGGAGCGTCTCGACGCGACTGCTCCCTCTGCTTCCCCTGCATCGACTCCATGACTGACGACGAAGCCGTCAAGAAGAAGGCCTCGGCCGCCGCCGCCGCCGCCGCATTGACCTGGTCAACCGAAGGGTATGACTCGTTTATCCCCTATTTGCTCGTTCATGTACTGACCGTATATATATGCCGCTCATAGATGCTTCGGTTCTATATACTGTACGTGCATACATGCTTAGATATCGCATGAGATGCATACCGTATTTGTCATGTTTACTGTTTATTCGTGGATTAGATTAGTTAAAAATATGCTAATATTTCCAACACTTGCTGATTAAACCTCGCTCTCTATTGCTTTTGTAGCTGCTACATTTTGTCTTCACTCCCGAGGAATCCATCGTGAGCATGATTCCCACTAATAATTCCAACCGGAAATAAACAAATGAAGTACTTTAATATCATTTAGAGGAGATCAATGAAAATATTAAGCCTGGATGTAGCTGATCTCATGGATTTAATTTACTATACATAGTGGACTGAGTGCCCGTCTGATTAGAAAAACAACCATCGGAGAGCTTGGATCAAAAAAGATGGAAATGGAGGCTTCCGTCTTGGCAGCTCTTGCGGCAGTAATCCTTGCTTTCATCTTCTTGGTATTGCCACACCTGCGAAAGCAGAGCTCATCTCAAGACGACCGGCGCCGCCAGCTGCCTCCGGGCTCCTTGGGCCTTCCCGTCGTCGGCCAGACGGTCGGCCTACTGCGCGCCCTCCGCGCCAACACCGCCGAGGCATGGCTCCGGCGCTGGGCCTCCGAGTACGGCCCCATCTCAAAGCTCTCCCTCTTCGGTCTCCCCACGGCCTTGCTCGTCGGCCCCGCCGCCAACAAGTTCCTCTTCGCCAGCACCGCGCTCACCGCCAAGACCACCACCTCCTTCAACAGTATGGTCGGCAGGCGCAACATCCGAGAGCTGGCCGGCGACGACCACCGCCGCGTAAGGGCCATGATGGTCCAGTTCCTCAAACTGGACAGCGTCAGGAGCTACGTCGCCAGCATGGACGACGATGTCCGGCACCACATCCGCGCCCACTGGGACGGCCGCGCAACCGTCGCGGTGATGCCGTCGATGAAGTCGCTCACCTTCGACATCATGTGCACCGTCATCTTCGGGTTCGGGAGAGCTGAACACGCCGCTGTGAGGCGGGAGCTCTCGGCGGAGTTCCAGCAGCTGGTGAGGGGCATCTGGGCGATCCCGGTGAACCTGCCTTTCACCTCCTTCGGCAAGTGCCTCGCCGCGAGCCGGCGAGGCCGGCGAACCGTCGCGGCAGTCATCGACGAGAAGCGCGCCAAGCTGGAGAGCGGGCATAGCTCGCCGTCCGACGACCTCATGACCCACATGCTCGCCGAGGGGCTAGCCGACGAGGAGATCATCGACAACGTCATGTTCATGATGGTAGCGGCGCACGACACCACCGCTACCCTGCTCACCTTCCTCCTCCGACACCTTGACGGCAACAGGGACGCCTACGGCAGAGTCGTGGCAGAGCAACAAGAGGTCGCGAGGAGCAAGGCTCCGGAGGAAGCTCTGTCATGGGACGACCTCGGCAAGATGAAGTACACATGGTCGGCGGCGATGGAGACCCTGCGCCTAGTACCTCCGGTGTTCTCCGTGCTCAAGAGGGCGGTCGAGGACGTGGAGTTCGACGGCCACCTCATCCCCAAGGGATGGCAGGTGTTGGGGGCGATGAACATGACGCAGTGGGACCCGGCCATCTTCCCGGAGCCCAGCAGGTTCGAGCCGGCGAGGTTCGAGAGCCCGATAGCGCCCTACAGCTTCGTGGCGTTCGGCGGCGGCGCGACCGTGTGCCCGGGAAACGAGTTCGCTAGGGTGGAGGCGCTGGTGGCCATGCACTACATCGTCACCGGATTCAAGTGGAAGCTCGCCGACGGCTGCGACGGCAGCTTCTCCAGGTACCCGCTGCCGTCCCCTGCTCAGGGCCTCCTCATCGACATCGAGCCAATGGACACACAGCCACCACAGGTGGAGCAGGCACCACCAAATGATCTCCAAGAATCCCGCAGCAGATCTGAATGGTGCACCCACCATTCAGCTCTATGATTTGCATGTCAAATGTACGATTACAGATAGTACTAATTTGTACTGAAGCGTAAATATTTCTCGCCGTTCTTGAAAGGAATTTCGGCAGTTATCATCAGTTTAATGTTCGAAATGCCCTCGGAATCGTACTAGAGTTGGAGCGTGGTTATTCTGCGGTTGTCTCGATAGTATGTATTGCACAGATTTAGTTATGGTAGCTCGCCGCCGCGAGACGGCGGAAAGCTTATAGAATCCGTTTTGATGGACGAACTTAAGAAGGATTGAAACCCAAAAGACCAACTCAAAGATGATACGAGCTGCCATCCGCCTGAACATAGTCCGTGCATCCCTGCAAGAAAATAAACTAACTAGACTATTAGCCGGAGCCAAGGCACAAAGATTTTCATCGTCAATGGGCACCGTAATCCACAGGCTAGTTGAAAGAGCCGGAAGGGATTAGATTTATAGCAGCGGCGCCTTGCATGGAGCGCATGAAAAGTCACCTTTCCGGTTCACATCATGTCTTTTTCTCCAAAATAATCAAGTCATGTATGTCAGTCACAAGGTAAAAAGAAATTGTGTTGATTTTTTTGTGATGATAAATTATGTATCTCTGTTTCTAAAGGTAAGACGTTTTGACCGTTTATATTGAACTGCCAAGGGCCCGTGAGGCTTATGGCTGGTTGTTTGTCAGGGTCTTACATTTAGAAACAGAGGGAGTACTTGACAAAAATATATAGTTTATGTTTCACACTTGAGAAAAATATATCATTTGTGTTTCACATTTTCATCAATAGATGATGTCGCATTAAGTTTATATTTTAAGTGTTTCCCTTTTATACATAATTTATCACATACATTGTAGGTTTTACTCTTTTAAAATGTCTGAGAACTCTCATAGATTAGTTTTCACTTTTTTTTAGTTTCTGTTAACACATATTTATACATTTGTTTTGATGTGATTCTCACGACAAGGGGCAAGATATGATCTTATTCAAACCAATTATCCCTACAAAGATGACAATTAAGGCCTTTTACATCGCCTCGCTGATGTGCATTCAAGCCTTCAAGGAAAAGCTAGCAAATTGCTAGAAGGTAGATGATGGTGAAACCCACAAAACCTAGATCTGAAACTTGCGGACGGTGATGTGCCTCTCCTCGCGACGACAACATTGGTGGGCCAGCCTGTTGGAGAACGCGTTACAATACACTATCTCAAAACAAAATAAATCTATTGCACGAGCTAGGAACATGATGTGGGTATAGATCACGGGTTTACCACTAGGCTCGTAGTCCCATCAGCTCACTAGTAGAAAAACGAGGCATTACAAGTGGCCCCTGGAAGTGGGTCTGGTCAAGCATATTGTGGTCACCAAATAATACCCGCCGGAGGCGGTTATTCTTGGTACAGAAAGATCCAGAGTTGGTTAGCAATTCGAAAACCGCCGGTAGAAAATTTGGAGGCGGTTGTGTTTCTGTAACCGCGTGTAGTTTTGTAACATTAGAGGCGATTTTCTAGAGGCGAGGCGGTATAGGACGCCTTTGTCTTTCGGTTTATGCTCCTGCGGTATCCGGCTAGTGAGGTGTCGGTAGATAGACAAGTCTTGATGGTAGAGGCGAATTCGATGAAGAACATGCACACTCCGGTGGAAAACACTAGATATACGCTGGGCCCTTGCTGAAGATGGTGGATCGAAGCTTGGCTTCGGCGATGAATACCTCAATATCGACTTTGAGTCGGACTCATCATCATCGATGCACGTGCGGAGATTTCTTTTTAAAAGCTTAGTAAGGAGTTGTGTATTTTTTGTTTTGGTTTTGTCTTTTATCTTAGGGGAAGTGGCTATTTGGTGCAGTTACTGTCGTGAGGCATGCGACCTCATTTTTTTGGGTTGATGTTGTTCGACTGCTGGATTTTGCATGATAAATAATACCTCTCCGCTTCATAATGTACTGCATATAGATTTTTTTTTTCGAAGTCAAACTTTGCAAACTTTGACCATGTTTATAGAGAAAATATTCACATTTCTACTAGCAAATGCATATCATCATATACATCGTGAGTTAAATTTTCATATTGTATATATTTGATATTGCAGATATAAATAAATATCTCCTTAAACTTGGTCAAAGTTTGATAAGTTTAACGCCTCAAAAATCCTACATGCACTATATTATAAAACAGAGGGAGTATATGGTTGTGTGCATCACTCGATACAAAGGGTTATCCTCTTTTTCAATAAAATAAAATAAAATATGATTAGAAACACGACCGAGCTCCCACTAAATTTCTTATAAACACAAGGTTCATTTTTTATTTTGTTCTTGATGAAGAGAAATCCTTTGACCGCCTCATCAAAACAAATGTTCCAACTCTAAGATGCTTGCTTTAATCCATAATGGATTTCTAAAGCCTGCATACCTTAGAGCAACTCTAGTAGAGTCTCCGTATCTGAGATCGCCATCCGCCATATGAAATGTGTTCCATACGAATATGGAGGCTGTCGAGGACTCGAGGTGACGCGGAAACACAGAGCCACCATATCTCAACCTCCATAATTTATTTTCCTGTTTTTTCATTCAAACACTTAGATTCCCTCCAAAAGTAAACATTTGGCACACCAAGCAATCATGAATATAATTTTTGGCAATTTGCACAAACAAAAGCATTAACCAGTGACATGCACAAATCACATGTCGCCGTTGTGTGCACCGTCCACTCCGCTGATGTCTACGCCATTCTTTCCTCCTTCAGCGTGTGTATTTTGCCTTTGTTCGAGGTTCCTGAAACGTATGGTGATATTCCATGGACTCGCCCAAAATTCCCCAGCCATTGGATCCATCGTGATGAACTGATTCTGGGTGTTCAGGCAGCCATCTCTCGCCCGACCAGCCTTAATGTGGAGCCTACTTCTCAATGTCTAGCTGACTCCGTTTGCTCTCTTGCATAGCCCCCATCTCGCCTTCTTCTCTTCATTCTTCTTCTCCTTCATCTCTAACTTTTATTGCCTCTTCTCAGTATACTTGTTTCTTTCCCTCTTCAACTCATCGATATTGTTATTCATCGCCTCCACCTCTCCTCCTTTTGAGCTTCTCCTTTTTCATCTTCCTTTCATTGGGGCGACCCGTGCTACAATGGCGGTGCTACAGCAAAGCCAAAGGGCCCTGGCCGCGCCCAACTATGAGATTTTCTTTAAGGCAACTCTCCGCCAATAGCTATTTCTATCAGCCGGACCACCCAGCTATTTGGGACAAGTTCTGCCACTATCGTGCTAGTCGATGAAATGATACTCCTAGACACATCGGTTGTGCAGTTGTCCATCTCTGAAAATGGAATTGAAATAAAAGATGTCGGTTGTCCATCTCTGAAAATGGAATTGAAATAAAAGATGTCGGTTGTCCATCCTTTTAGTTTCTTCATAGATGTTAGACGACCATCCTAATTCCTCGTTAAGTTTAATAAATTAGCCAGCTCAGTGCGTACAACAAGACAGTTTGGCCGAGTGGTCTAAGGCGCCAGATTTAGGCTCTTGTCCGAAAGGGCGTGGGTTCAAATCCCACAGCTGTCATATATTCTTTTTATTTTTTTCCCTGTTTTCAGCTCAATTTTTTTTTGTGTGTTCGTTCTGTACTCATCGGCTCGGCAGCCATTACCCATCGCCGCGTCGCCTGGCGAGAACTCCCGCGGAGCGATCGGCCATGGCGGCGTCCCTCCGAGCGTCCTCCTCCTCCCTCCGCTCGCGCCTCCTCTCCTCCCCCGCCGCCTGGTCTCCCTGGCGCCTGCTCCTCTCCTCCTCCGTCCACTCGGACGCCGCCCACCAGACCGAAACCCTCGCCTTCCACGAGATCCAGCTCTCCCCGGAGAAGCCGCCCACCGCCACCGCCTTCGTCCTCCACGGCCTCCTGGGCTCCGGCCGCAACTGGCGCACCTTCTCCCGCACCCTCGCCTCCCAGCTCCGCGACCGCTCCCTCGCCGACGGTAACTGACGCAGAATACCCCCTGAATTAAATGCGCATATCTGTTAACAGTTAGCACTGCTACTGATCGTTGTGGTATCCATTGAACGTTGGAGAATTATCAATGTGCACGGCATTTTACATAGTTCGGCGCTTGCTTAGAGTCACAGGCCGGGAGTTTGTTTAGAGACCTGAATTTTGTGATATGTATGCGTGTGTGTTTGTAGAGTGGAAGATGGTTCTTGTGGATTTGAGGAACCATGGGAGCTCAGCCAGGATCAAAGGGCTGAGCCCGCCCCATGAAATGTCGAGTGCCGCCAAGGATCTTGCTGATTTGGTGAAGGCTCGGGGCTGGACATGGCCGGATGTCGTCGTGGGTCACTCCATGGGTGGAAAGGTCGCACTGGATTTCGCGGAGAGTTGCTCCCGTGGCGATTACGGAGAATCTGCTGCTCTTCCGAAACAGGTTCAGTGAGTTACTTTTAGCGTTCATGTGGTTGCTTCTAACATATTAGTTCTTGTGTTTGCCAATTGTTTTATTATTATTGTTCTTCTGCATAATTTGTCTGATTTTGCAACTTACAGTAGGTGCAGTGTATACATACTTATTTACATAGTATGCAGTGTTGATCTACAAAATCCTACTGTTACATATGAAACAAGAATCATGTAGTTCACTATGTGTCACAAAGTAAAGTATGCTTTGAGTTGTGTAAGAGATCCTAATATAGCATCCAAGTACAACCTCTGGAGAATTTGTTATGATTCTGTTGTGAGAATGACAATTTATTGCTTTTTGTCTTGGTAGTTGATTTCTTGGCATCATCTTTATCCCCTGATTATTTTGATTGGTCACGCTTTCTGAACATTACTCTGTCAGGGGGATAAAGAATGTGTATCACTGTCTCATTTATTTCCTTTGATGCAGAACAGCTCTGGGTGCTTGATTCTGTCCCTGGAGAAGTAAAAATAGATAACAGTGACGGTGAAGTTGAACGGGTTTTGCAAACACTAGCAAGTCTTCCTTCATCGCTTCCATCACGCAAGTAATTCTTTTACATTCCCTCGATAAGATATATTTCTCTCCTTCCTAATCCATTTGATATATTAATTTAAAGTGTATGATTCAACCTGTTCATTTTATCGAATAGTGGGCATCAGCAAACAAATCTAGTGCGTACATCACTTGACCAAACATTAATGTAGCGGCCCATCACACAGAAAAGGTTCATGTGCAAACAGTGTGGTGTATGAGTACATGGTACAAAGGCTGCAACGCCGAAAGATGGAATGACAGAACAAGAAATGATAATTCGTTATATTGATAATTCTAGTTAGTATGTATTCCAAAACCAGTACATGGTAAATTCTAGGCTATAGTGTGTGTAACCATGCGCCGGAAGGGTGTGCATGGAATCAAATTTTTGCTAGATACTCAAAGCAATAAAATAGCCTTAAACGCACCGCGCATTTCAAATGTCAACTGGCTTGGTTACTTTGATGGTCAGGGCGAGTAATTTTTAGTATTCAAACATCAGATATTTGTCCGGGCAAGTAGGAAGCATAGTCCTCTTACTGTAAAATGGTTGACGCCTACCTGGTCCAACGATTATCTTGCACTAACTTACTCATGAAGCCTTGAAGGAGCAGTGGTAACATTTTGGCCCTTCAAGATATTTAGCATGAACTACTAAATGATTCACTTTTGTTCTGATTCTTAATGTTATATCTGTTTGCTATCAGGTGGGTTGTGGACCACATGGTCAGCCTGGGATTCTCCAAATCACTTTCAGACTGGATTGGCAGCAACTTGAAGAAGGACAATGAACATGTGACCTGGGCTTTTGATCTTCAGGCTGCCACAGACATGTTTAATTCTTACAGGTAACAACCAGTTCCTTTCCAAAAAAAAAGGTAACAAACAGTTTATGTTTCCTTCTAGTACAACACTTCCTCTTGTCTGTTTCTTTGTCTGTGTTGATATCTTCAATCAATTGGTGAACTAGCTGTCGTATAATCCTGCATCATCCAAACATATTCAACATGTTGCTGTATTCAAACTGAGTTAAGTTACTGTTAATTTTCAGAGATAGAAGCTACTGGGGACTGCTGGAAAACCCACCAAAGGATTTGGAGATCTCAATAGTACAGGCAGAGCTCAGTGATAGATGGCACCCAGAGGATGTCCAGAGGCTAAAAGCACTGTCAAGGAGAGGCAGCAAACCTGACGCGGGGAAAGTGTCGCTCCACGTTCTCCCCAACTCCGGCCATTGGGTTCATGTGGACAACCCTAAGGGGCTGCTCGAGATCATGGCGCCTAACTTCCTCTCCGCTGTTCAAAATTGATCTGTTATTTTACTGTCAACTCCAGCCTCGTGACAGTGCGTCTTGTCACGTTTGACCACACGAAGGATACTTATTCATGCTCTCTTATTGCAATTGGATGAGTGCATTTTGTGCTTTCTGTTAATAAAAGTGATTTTTTTGATGATTCGACGCTCTCTTCTTGCCAATATTAGTGGATGTATCATGGAAGTAATGTAGCGTGCTCTGGTATTGAAGGGCAAATGTATGATGGTGTAGCCGATGAGCTTGCTGATGATCAACGCTCTCTTGTGATCGGAAGTGCCTTTCTGCTCCCAAGCTCAAATGAGCTCGGTGAACAGTAAAATCAAACAAAATTTAAAAAAATCTATTTTTTTTGGGAGAAACATTGACAAAAGTTCTAATGAATTGCAAATGACAATCCTGTAAGGCATGGCAAAAAAAAAAACAAATTCAGTGCTCCAAAATGCTTTTGAAAGTAGCATTTTTAGAGTACCGATTTTTTTGCAACGCCTTCTAGGAATGTGATTTCATGACGAATTTTTTGAATTTCTTTTTATTTTGTCCCAAGCTAATTTGAGGTTGGGTGCAGAAACTCCGCGTCCTCTTGTGATACCATATGCTAGCATTGTAGCCTTCGAAGAGTGTGGCTTCACCACGTAATAAATATCCAGGTTTCTTGTGGCCATCACTCCCAACAATTTAGGGAGGCGATTGTATGCTTCTTCCCCGTCACTATACAACATCTTGAATGCAACTTGTTTGGACTTCCATGCATTCTTGTACTTCACCCCATGCACAAATGCCATTTGTATGACCTTTATCAAGCAACCGAGTGCTAGCAAGGGTTCACGCTTTATAGTGTTTGCGTATTCATGAGCGACGAAAGCGTAGGTTGGCCGACACTGCTTGTTGGAGGGCATTGCGCCCTGCATAAGTGATATACCATCGCTACAAATTCTTACATGAACAAACCATGGGCATCATCTTTCTCAAACTCCACGTGTAACGTTGCTTCGATTTTGAGTGCTTCACAAGTAAGGTTGATGGTGCTTCATAGAGTACTCTCACAATCACATATGATATTGAAGCAAGTCTCTAAACTTCAGAATGGGGTATGCACGTGACTTTTTATATCTTCCTCTTCAGATCAAAATGGCAATGGTCCAAGTTCTTTAGTCTCTGTGTCATCAACTATGGCCTCATCGACGAGGCTAAGATCACCAAACAAATATATTTGGTGCTCCTGACCTACTATGTTGCCTCTATAAGCTAGGATCCATAAGCTCGCTAACAAGGGATGTCACGGTCCATGTCAACTTTTACACGTTGTGTCTACATCACCAAGGGCGTCCCCATGAAGCTCATCCTCTAAGTCTGAGGCATCGCTTTGCTGGAAAGGGATATCACCTTCTTGTGTATCAACATCGTCATTACCATTCATGTCAACTCAATTGGTTGGCTCATGGGCGGTTGGCTCATATTTGTTTCATACACCTCAGTTCTAGCATCAAGAAGCAGACACTTTCTAGCCAGGCTCATAGCATTACATGCAGAGGCACATCGATTCAAATCAATATGCAACTAACCACCACCAACCTTCGTAGCAAATAACCCAAGAATTATCTTGCGACCATAACCTCCTTGTATGCCTTGTGGCTTTGATGTGATAGGCATGATCTTCACGCAACAACGATGTCCCAACCTAACATCATACCTTGATCCCGACTAAACTTCGTCATTTTGTTCTGCGCAATCCAAATCAGTCCTCACTCCTTCCACAATCTTGGACTTTGTGACAAATGCCATGACTTTCTCCTATGTATCAGTAACACATGTATTATTACTTAAGAATACTACATTGTCCACATGATGGACAATCATGATTCTAGCAATCTAAAATGAAGTAATGTAAAGAAAGAAAAAATGCATCAAGGACAAATCTATTACCACATATTATCCAGCACTTACCCTATACCCATTTCTAACCCTAGTGCATACATAATAACACTATCCTACAAGCACTACCCACATATTATCTAGGACTAACCTAAAAATTAGCTATACATAGAACTAGTGCTAGAGTTTCACCAATGCCAATTAGAATGAAAGAAACTCACATCTTCAAGAAAACACTTAAAACTAGGTGAAAGCAATCTAAAGCCCATATGAGGGTGGGTAGGTTAATGATAGGTGATTAGAGTTGTATACATAGTGATTACGCCTGAATGATATGAAGCAAACGTGGTCGAAAACCATCTACCTCCCCGCCCAAGAAAAAAAGATTAAAACAAGATGGCATGATTTAATTTTGCTACGATTTTGTTTCTTTAAGTCATAGGAAATTTCATACTATAAAGAGGGGGTGAGCTTTGGAAAGGATGTGGAATTCAAATACTTTTGCACATTTCATATACAACCACACCCACTGAATCACCCTAGAGAGAATCCATATATCTACTAGCCATTGTTGTTGTCGGGCCTGACAGAGAGCCTCTAGATGGACTCTGCGTTAGTCTAGTTGCTTTCTAAATTCACTAGGAAGCCACCCAAGGTCGACCAAGAATCTCCAGGCATATGGACCCTCCGGACGTGACCAGGCTAGAGGGTTATGTACTCGCCCCAGAGTCAGCATGGAGCCTCCAGGAACCCAAAGTTTTGTAATTTGAATGTTTTTTCTTCTAACGATATGAATAATCTCACTCCCTCGAAGGTGAGTGGTCATCAATTAACTTCCTTGCTTTGTCTTTGATTCTCAAGGCCGTGACTCCCATTGTCTTCATCCATGTAAGACTCCATGGCACATCCAAGGGACCATGGGAAGCGCTCGAGAGATTGCATGAACACAACACTAGCATGAAGACACCCAACCTATCTATCTTTAAGAGCAAAGAGAACTTTTTGACCATATGCCAACTCACTCTAGCATGGTCTTTCGTGTCCAATTTGGACCGGATTTCATGTTCAATTTAGACCGGACTGTAATGATCTCTCTCCCGATGATGTCCTTGCTTTGTTCTTTGCTCATGAGAACTTTGCGAAGACCATCGAGGAGATGCATCAAAATCAAGTCATTAAGAAGAAGACTCATCCTGCACATAAAAGCCAATTTTGTGCAAGCTCAAGAGTCAAGTGAAAATGAAGGCCAAGACAAGGAGTACTTCATGAAATTCCAGAGGGATTGGAGAACTTGCCCTCATGGCTAAAGGGTTTCAAAACCATGGATGAAGGAAGGGCAAGTTCAACAAGAGGTCCTCATCCGAAAAGCATTTTTGCTACATTTGCGGGGACCCAAAGAATTTCATGGCCGATTATCCCAAGCTAAGAGAGTCCCGCTATAATGAGAAGGAAGAGAAGAATTCCAATCCAAAGAAACCGTACTACATGACGACAAGGCTTAGAAGAAGGACACGCAAGCAAAAGCCAAAGGGTACAACTTGAGTGACAAAGATGGAGAAAGTAAAGCAGTAAGGATTTCTGGGTTGGCGATTCCCACATTTGATGAGGCCACCACACTCAAAAACTATGGCATCGTTGATGATGGGGATGCTCACCCATTTGTCTCATGGCAAGCGAAGTTAAGGTAATGGATCCATCTCGTCTCTCATCTCCAATCATCACCCACGATTCAATGTGAACTTACTCAGATGACGGTGAATTAAATGAAGAGGTTGAAGAAGATTATGGCATCATGTTTCCGCCAAATGGTAAAACTCTTGGAAAATTCAAAAATTATCTGGATCACTTTGACAAGGCTAAGGAAACCATTAACAGCTAAGAAAACCTTTTAATAGAAGAGAAATAGTTAGCCTTTTCTCTCAAGAGTTATATTCATCTAGAGACCAAAAATAGCAAGCTTCTTGAACTTGAACTTGCTAAAGAAAAAGAGAAACGGTGAAGTTGCTAAAGGGGTACAAAGCTTGAAAGGAGCTTGAGGTTTCTCATGGGAAGCTTAAGAGGTCGTTGTTTGGTTAGGCTTAACTTGTGGCCTTTCATTTTTTTTTTGGTTTATAAATTAAAAAGCACCTATTCATGTGCTTTCTGGGTTATAAGCAAAAAAAAAAAAAACGCAAGCTCATGTGTGAGGCTCGTGGTACACCGAACAAGGAAGGACTATAGCACCAGCATGCGGGACCATCTCCACCTTAGCACGATGTTCGTATAAGTATGCCTATTCAACCTGACGTGTGGGTCCCATCGATCAGATTCACTCTTAAAACATGGTAAGCTCTAAATTAGTGCTATATGTCATCACCCTGTCCTAAAAGTGACAGTTAAGTTGAACAAACATCTCTTACCTTAGATCAATGGATTTGTGTAATCCTAGACCTACGGGTAATTACTGGATGGTTACGGGGCTGGGACATACCCCTTCGTAATAATCTCCACAGCCCTTGATTCACTGGTGGGGCCCATCCCCTAACCAATCCCAAGCCATCAATTTACTCCGTCCATAATCTCGGTAACGATATGCCCATACATGTAGCATTACTCGTGGTTTTATGCAATTTACTCCATACAAAGTGTGCAATAATCCTACACCCATGAGAACTCTACTAACATTTTACTAAACTTTCCAAGCTAATTACCTCTGCCCCCTTGATTTTCATAGAGACGGGCCCCGAATAATGCTACACCTACGTAAACAGTTCTACTTAACTTACATAATAACTTGCGTAGCATTTTTTTGTTG